>NW_008670185.1:26665-31600 GCF_000695815.1 Acanthisitta chloris | reverse complement strand
GAGTTAATCCTGTCTAGAATAAAAATTTGTTTTCCTCATGAGCAGTTCCAGAATCATCACACTCAAAACTCCAGAAGCGTATTTGCATTTATCACCTCTTTTGTATGCACTGTCCTCAAAATGAAGCTGAAATCTTGCCCTGACCTGGATAGTTCCAGAACAGAAAAGGGCTGAACTGAACCCTCAACCAACTTTAACACCTTAAAACCAGAGGAGGCATTTAGTCTGCTACCTAGAAGGGAAACACTCTCCTTACTCCCCTCTGCCCCACCAAAAGCCTGGCCGAGTGCAGTGAGCCACAGAGGAGGACACACACTGCTCTCATTAACTGTTTTGGGCTACTGCAGAGCACTGAGGCAATAGCTTCTACAATATAACTAGAAATTCCACTACAAGGGGGGGAAAAAAAACACACTCAAACTTTCAACTTCAAACAGCAACTCAGCTGCTCCTCAAGCACAGCGTGAGCGAACATGATTTTGTCAATTTGTTCCATCTGTTCAACTTGTGCAGCTAATACAAGTCATGGGATCTGCTGCCAGCACATGTAAAGATCACAGCCAACACCTATTCACTCTCAACTGTTATTTTCCTCCTTGCCACCCTTCAAGGGGGAGGGAATACCTCACAGCAGAAATTTGGATCAGATTTAGTACAGGAAGCCACAGCCCAGTACAAGGAGGCTCTGTGCAAGCAAATGACAAACCGCATGTCCAGGGAAGGGAAGAAAAAGGCCAGAGGAGTGGCGGTAGAGGAAATCATCGACCCACCTCGCAGCTGGGCCGAGGAGCCCTAATGAAAACCATCACTGCAGACTGGATAGGTTAGCTACAGCTGTACTGAGATAAGAGTGCTGGAAGAGAAAACGCACCCGGCCGACACCACCTTCGGGACGGAATACCCGTTCCCATTTACAAACTCATCCCCTTTCCCTTAGAAAACTGCCTCCCATGTTGTCTTGCTAAGTCATGTCAAATCACGTGAAGCCAACAGGTTGACAGCCAAACAATGAGAGGAGCCTGCCAGATCTCTGCGTGCAGCCCTCCTGCACTGTCCCAGGAGGAGGACAATTTGCCATCAGGTTTTCTGGCATCACCAAAGGACTTTGAGGCCTCCTTTAAAAGAAAAAAAGCGTTGCTTGCTGGCGTCCTCAGAGAGGGAAAACGTTGCTTAGGACATGCAAAAATACCAATCATCCATCCTGTGCCAAGTCCAGCTCCGTATCAGTCTCTCAGAAAGTGGCCACATGAGAGCATTTTGTGCTATTGTACCAGTCACATGAAAGAAAACTTAGGGAAGTTAAGAGGAGGCTGTCAAAAGAGCATATGGAAAAGAAGGAGACCACCAAAGAACAGCTTAACTTCCAGTAAAAATGTCTCCCTTCAGCAGAAGGAGCACACAAACTGCTATGACAGCATGTCAGGGCAGAGCTATCAGACTACATCCCACTCGTGTCATGGGGCTCCACAGACACACAGGAACAAACAAATACACTGGCATTGACATTACCAGTTTGTGGGTGCAAAAAAGGGCATGTGCATTGAATAATACTGCAGTGGGTGAAAACTTAGCTCTCCCAAGTCTCCCCCTGCTTCCCCATTCTCACAAGTTTGGTCATCTCTCAAACCTGGCTCCCCCTCACATCTCTATTTGTCCAGCTGGCTTAACCACTATATATTATTTTATGTTATTTTATTACTGACCCTGCTGCAACTGAAAGTCTGCTGAAAGAATATAAAAAAAACCACTATCAGTTGTGTTTAATTTCTAAATAATTTCCAATTTCGAATAAATAAAATTTCCCATTACACTTTGAAATTAATAGTGGAGTTGCTGCTTTCAAAATAAACATGTTCAAACCAATTATTTTAAAAGACATTTAATCTTTTATAAACAGAATTAATGAAATGTTTCTGGGCAGAAAGATAAAAGTATCTTGTTGATCTCTTTCTGCAGAAACGCTATAAAAATTGAGGGAATTAAAAAAATCTTATATATGGGATTTTTTCACATCAGCAGTCACTTTTGCTTAATGCTTCAGAAAAAGGTGACAACCTCCAAAATTATGTGGGATGCAGGAATGGGGAAGGAATTCCTACTGACTCATGTGAACAGCTGCCACCATGAAACACCAGATAAGATTTCCCTTTGCAAAAACAAGCCTGATTACAAGCCATCAGGGAATTCAAGCTACCGCATTTACATTCAATCACTTACAAAAATAATGTTAACATTTCCAGTTTAAATGAATGATTAGTGTTCACTTTTTGCTGTTGCATATTCAGTAAGAGAAAATATGCTAACATAATACGACACGAGAAAGCAAAATACAAGGGGACCTCTGAAAAGAGAAATGCATTAGCCAGAAGGCACTCCACTGCTATTAAACAAGGAAAAACATATGGCTAAGACCAGGGACAGCTTCTTTATAAAAAAGTGCTTTTTTTCACACGTCCTCCCCTTGACTCCTTCAGCACCAGCCACAGTTGGAAACAACCCGTATTACTCTGTCTATTAGTGTCCACACCTTGAGATTTTACCCCAACAAGTGTGGGAGTTTTTAGTACCAGTATTGATTCAGCTCCCCCTGTTACATAAATGCCCTACACTGCTTCAAAATACAACGTCTTTCTGTTGATAGGTCTCAATATCCTCCTTTACAGCTTTGTGAATGCAGTATCACACTCTGGGAAGATAGCTCTGCTGGGTTGTATTAACTGTGCCCCTCTTGGGGAAGGTGGGGATGAAGGGTAAGGATACAGACCTAAATGGTAATTATTAATCATAATGATTAATTCAAAAGCCATGGGTGATCAACGGGCCAAGCAATGCACCTTCCATCACAGGACTGACATGTCCACTTGGACCACAGCAAATCATTGCTTCCTGGAGTCTCCCTGACCACCCCACTAACATTTTAGCTCCACACAGCCAGTCAAGTACAGACAGGGTAGGAGGAATACTCATAGCACCTCTAGTGGAAGAAAAGTAGAGGACAAATAAGGACAGGATGCTAATGCGGGCTGGAATGGGAAAAGCAACTGTGGGCAACAAGCACAGAATAGGAACATCTCTAAGAAAAGAGCAGATCTAGAAAGGTCACATATGAGCATGGACATACAGTGCAGAGAAAGAAACGTGAAGGCCCTTGGCACTGGGCCAGGGCCACGCAAAACAGTCCTCAGCACAAGCAGGTGATTATAAAGAGGACAGGGAGGCACCCAGAGTGGAAGAGGTTCCAGAAAGTATGTGCTGCACCCGAGAGGCATTAGAAATGAGAGCACCTCTGGTAGCAACACCAAGTGGGCACTTCATTTTGAGGAGCCTGCAAGGGTGTAGTTCCAAGGGCACCTCTTCCTGACTTTATTGCTGGCAGACTGTGCTGAGGTTGAGCACTAGTATGTGAAGATCTTGAACATTATCTCAAGATTTTCATCTCCCTCATAGGGGAGGAGGAAATGGTTGAAGGGAGGACACCAGACACATTTTTTCTTAATGTTTCAGAACAGCAACAACAACCACCCACAAAAGAAACAAAGTAAACAGCAGAGGTTTAAGAGAATTTGGGAAAGCATGGAGAAGGATGATTGCTTAGAAATCTAGAAAGCATAGTAAGGCTCCAATCCAGCAAAACATCTAAGCTATGCTGAATTTTCTTCCTGCCAGTAATGCCTCCCCCTACAACCTCAACACGCTTATGTGAGCAAAATATTTTAAATAAAACTTCCAGTAAGTAGACTGTAATGAATGGATCCAATGTATTTAAAAACCATTAAAAAATGCCAAAGCTAATGGCTGAAATATTGCTTTGCATTATTTATCAATGCATTAAACACACAGGAATCTTGCTCATTTTGCATATACGTGTCACTTAGATGCATCTGCTTTCCTAATATGATCCAACATATTTCCAGAAGGAATAAAAATCCCTAAATACTGATAGTTACCTACACATTTTCTAAGAATCACTGGCTGCAATGGTCATCTGTACACAGTTAAGGTTAATATTTACAGTCTCACTAGGTCAGCACAATTTATTTTTCCATTGGCAAAAGCTTCCTGAAGATTCTTCCAACAGAAAGAGAGAGGTAGGACAGAAGTAAGTACTCCTGGGCAGGGTGTGCTTCCTGTTAAATTTGCTGAGATGTAACAGTACTATTTATTTTAAATACAAAACAGTTACTTGTCTCAACACATATAATTCTAGTATGTTTAGTAAGTTGACTTCAATACAGTATCATTGTAGTACCTGAAAGGCCATGCCTTCTCTTGTGTTTCCCCAACCTGTTAGACTTCAGCACAGAACAAACTGTACCATAGAAAGAGGAAGGATACTTGATTGGAAATCTAGAATATGTAGTAAATTCCCAGTCTGATAAAACACATAAGCTACAATGAATTTTCTCTCTGCCAGCAGTTCCAGATGAAGCCAACAGGATCACTTAAGTTCAGAAGTTAAGCCTGTGTCAGAATACATCACTGGGCAGGGACTTTTCACTTACTGTTCTGAAAACACTCAGCAAACATTATTTACCCTAGACAGTGGGCCATATTTGGCCGTTAATTATAATCCTCATTAACTGCTTAGAAATGAATGGCACAGATATAATCACTTAAAGCTTCAAAATCGTCTTAGTGGGGAGCAAACTTTAACACAGTCTTTAAGTGACCTGCTGTAGAAACAGTGAGTCCACATGTGCATTCAGTTGAGCACCTAGGCATTCTTCCTTCTCCCCTAGACAGTGGGCCATATTTGGCCGTTAATTATAATCCTCATTAACTGCTTAGAAATGAATGGCACAGATATAATCACTTAAAGCTTCAAAATCGTCTTAGTGGGGAGCAAACTTTAACACAGTCTTTAAGTGACCTGCTGTAGAAACAGTGAGTCCACATGTGCATTCAGTTGAGCACCTAGGCATTCTTCCTTCTCCG
>NW_008670185.1:24615-26629 GCF_000695815.1 Acanthisitta chloris | reverse complement strand
GCGCAAACAACAGTTAGTTCTGCAGAATTAAGAAAAATGTGTGCAGTGCTCTCTTACCTTGCAGCCAGTCTCGAAAGTAGTGCAACCACATTTTGGGAAGCTGCCTATCCTCTTCCAACAAAACGTATGTCACATTGCTGAAACTTCTGTGAAGTTCGTACAGTAAGTGCTGGACATTTGGGTAGTCTGCTTTCTGTGTCACAATATACATGTTGTAGAATGAAAAATACTTGAACTGTGCGGCAATAAAGTCATATTCCCGTGTTTCCCGTGGTACAATGTCTGTGAGATCTAGTCCATCTCTCACCCGGGTAGTTCCATAAAGGCTGAGCCCAAGTAAACCCAGAAAAAGAAAAATAACCACGATCTGCAACAGAAAATGGAAATGTATTTGGTTATAGCTTTAAAAAGAAACTAACAGTTCATAATGTCACACTACTAAGCCAGGTTCAAAACTAACATCCATCAGTCTACTTTCAAGCTTTTCTTTTTTCTCCATTTCCCCCCCTCATACACATACATACTACAAGACCAAGCTCATTTGTTCTTCATTGAAGGGGCTCAGCATCACAGATGAGAAATTTATATTGTATCCAAGTTTAAAAGTGGCTTTAATCTCACTATTCACAAGCTTATATTACTGAAAGTCATCAAAACCCTCACCTGTAACCTACATTTGAAAGTATGTCTCTACAGCACAAAGATAAAACTTTTAAAGTAAGAAATCAGCTGCAAAATTATTAAGAACTGTTCTACCATAAGAATCATATTCATTCCTTATATTTAATACACTGCCAGGATAGCTTTATCACTGGGCAAGGCAGAAGCCTATTTTTGAAAAACAGGTAAATAGTTCCCTGATTACCTTTGCTTTTGGTTTCAGGAGAAATGGAGCATAATGCTTTTCCGCAAAAGATGAGAGTGTCCACTTCGTACAGGGTGGCTCAAGGCAGTGAATACTTGAGTCTGAGAATTGGGAAAGCAAATCCCTCGTCGAGCTTGTGCTTTCTGGGCTCTGGCAGGTCAGGTTATCTTGCGTCACTGTCACTGGCTGCACAGATATTTCTGAGCGAGGCTCTGCTGTGGTGTAGTACACCTGCGTATGAGGATCGTACTCTGTGCGCAGCTGCACTGTGGACTGCATTGTAATCTGAGTTTCATGTGCAAAGCTGTGACTGCTGTACGGGGGTGGAGGACTGTAGCAAGTGTTGTCGTTCTCCGCATAGGCCTGCGGCTCGATCTGAATCACTCTAGTGACACACGGACTGTAAGAGAAGAGAAAAACATCTGATCGCATTTAGATACGTCTTTGTTCTAATCACACTAGATAGAATTACCTGCTTTCACCTCAGATGGCTTCTACTACTATTAGATGGTTTATATTGATTAAGTGTAATGCTTAGATGTTAACTTTATTGTGCATTTCTCAGATGTGGTTCATAGTGTAGGTCTCTGTGAATATGTGCATATTTCTTGTGCACAGGAAAGAAGGAACCAGCATCTGTCTGAAGACAATGACATCTACACACACTACTCCATTAATTACACATGCTAATCAGGTTAGTACCCAGGTAGATGTACACAGTCTGAATGCACAATGTGTGAGTTTGCATCTATGTACCCATGCTGAGGACGGGTTATGACAGTACGAGTACGTGTGCAGAAATGTAGCTGATCCTCTGCACTGCAGTCAAAAGCAAAAACTACGGCAGAAAGGTAGAAAAGGTAGAAAAACTAAGGTAGAAAGCTGATTTCTAAGCAGTGGTTCCACTGATGACACTGGATGCCTCCTGGCCCATGTGTGAGTTTGCATCTATGTACCCATGCTGAGGACGGGTTATGACAGTACGAGTACGTGTGCAGAAATGTAGCTGATCCTCTGCACTGCAGTCAAAAGCAAAAACTACGGCAGAAAGGTAGAAAAGGTAGAAAAACTAAGGTAGAAAGCTGATTTCTAAGCAGTGGTTCCACTGATGACACTGGATGCCTCCTGGCCCCACTCTAAGAGCTGGCT
>NW_008670185.1:18850-24540 GCF_000695815.1 Acanthisitta chloris | reverse complement strand
CCTGCAGCCACAACAGAAACTTTATCAAGCATCACCCTGTATATAATTTTTACATCATGTTTATTCATTCAGGTTTAAAGGTATAAAAGCATATAAATTAATACATAATGATTAACTGTAAGTGAGGCTTCTCAGTATCCTGAGTTAGGTATAGTATTCCAAGATTGCCGGGTACTGACACTGGACACATTGCAGTAGCTCATAACATTCTAAAAATACTTGAAGATATTCTTAAACAATAGATCTTTAATCTGCTTTCAAAAAGTTGTTCTCCAATAGTCAAAATGAACGTATGTGTGAATGAAGGGACAAGAGGCAGTGGAGGGGGGAAGAGAGGGATCCAGATGTATTTTACCTTTTCCCTTCAATCAGGTAAAAACCAAGGCAGCAAATGTAAGCTGGTCACTAGCAATGAAATTGTAACAATCACATACTGACCCCGCTTTGATGAAGAACTCCCATTTCTGACAGGAATGCAAGCACTCACTGGTGACCACAGAAAGGACACAGCTCATACATCAATCTATTGTTCATTCTCACCTTGTAAAACAGCAGAATATATCCAGTCTTCTGTCTTCTCGACGATAAAGGTCCATACTCAGGATAGCAGGGAAAATCAGCAGAACCATAGCAAAGTTGAATACCACCACAACTGCTGCCTAGAGACAATCATGGGAGAAGTGATGTTGCTAAACTTCATGCAGGGCATCAGCTTTACAAAGCACAGAAATTCCTTTCTATTCTCATCCATTCACCCACTTACCATTTCAACCCATCAGACACTCTGAAGCTTCTGAGTAAACCGGGAGATATATTTTTACATGCTTGTTTCATTATGGTAGATCTACTGTAGTTAATTAATTAACCCTAATAATAAAATTTGCATTATTTTAATCATATGTGCCTGCATATTTGGTGATGATTTTTCAAGTCAAAAACAGAGTCTGTTGACTCCATAATAGTATTTTTACAATTCTGACATATTTAGAGTCTCAAGGTAAAAAAAGATGGAAGCAAAAGCAAACCTGAACTAGAACTGAAGTTCTCCCTTTTAAGGGATCTGAAGTACTTTAAGCATCACAATAATATTAAAGCACCTCCTTAAAACAGAAATTAAATAAAGGTTTAAGCAAATTTTAATGAAATTGATCTATTTAGTAAAATACTTGATGCACTTACTTAAAAGTCTAGCCAAATAGGAGCAACATTATGAGATTGTCAGGGATTACTTTTAAAGGAGAGTCAAAATTAAACCAACACCATCCATGTGAATCTATGTATTAATATGCTTGTGTTTAACAGAACTTGATTTATGAGCCAGTCTACCAAAATGAGTCTTAAACTGGAACAAGAATACTTGGTTTAATTTGTAAAGCGAGTATCGCATAATGAAAAAAGCAACCTCCCCGCCCACCCCCTTTCACACCATACTTCAAACCCTTTCCCACACAAAGATTCCCAGAGAATTTCCATAAACATATGTGGTGCAGCATCTATCATTATTATTGATAGCATTTATTTGTAATGCAGAATTGTTAGGAGCAATAGCCACCACAAAGGGAAAGCTAGGCTCCGACGGAACTGGAAGATAGTTATGAGAGTAGGACAGACACTGGGAAAATAAATGGTTGAGCCATCTACAGGTGAAAATAAACCTCTTGAAATCCTTATATTTTACTTATTAGATAAGCAGCAGCCATCTCAATTTCATATTAAATTGCCCAGTTTCATATGAAAGTAGTCTATATATAAACTATCAAGTGCCTCCACCTGTAACTTCTGAAGTAATAATTGTTTGGGTTAAAACAGTCATGAAAAAGAACAAAAATTGGGTAGTTACATGTTAATTAAAGTATGTAACTTGCCCAAATAATACAAATTTTTTTATCTCTTTATCTGTGGAAATCAAATTATTTGTAACACACTGAATGATTTTTACAGTTTTCAAGCTGTCAGAGTATAACAACAAGCTTAGACATTGTTTTTACTTTTCTGAGAATGACAGCATCAATTAGTTATGTAAATATTTTCTAGAAATTTCAATCATAAACATATTGTATACAAAATTGGGGTTTACTGGTGTTTCTCTTTTCTTGTCTCCAGCTTGTCTCAAGTAAGATTTTGGTCCTGCTGGGTGTCTGTAGACATAGCTACTAAAACAGAATTTACCTGGTACTTAAAGCCAAATTAGTATTTAGCCATCTTTGCAAGAAAAGGTCCAATGATGATTTAATGACTTATTAATCTGCACACAGAAAGATATGTAAGGTCATAGCCAAGACTTTGAAATTCAGTGATTTCCTTTTGATCCTCTCTAGAATTAATTGAATCTGTCAGAAAAACAAATGGCTGCTGTTGCAAGAAAGGTGTTTGTGGGGCCTACTTCATACAACTGCTTTCTTTATTGCTACTAAACCAGAAAAGGTTGAATCACCCATATAACATAAATAATTAGTTGTGTCTAACCAAGATCTTCTATCGAGGATCAGCTAAGATTTACTGAGATTTGGAAAAACCAGCTGTGGTCTGACTCAGTAACTCTTATTCCTCCCAGCACGGCTGAAAAACTAACAGAAGTTCTCTGTTTCTGCACCATAAATTGCAAATACTTCATGCCATATCAGTTCTCTTTGTAGACCTCAACATCCTTGAATCTCCAGTGTTACTAAATCTGAAAACTAATACTTAAGTCTGTGGTAGAGATGCTATTAAAATTAGTTATATTAGCATTTGATTTTTTTAAGAAGCATAAAACCTAATCCAACAACACACAGTAAATCTGCCTATTTATGTGGAATCTCTTCTTAGAACAAATAGGTTTTCTATTGTGCCATCCCAGTGTTGATGTACTAACCGCCCTGCAAATAAAATATTTCAAAGCAATCTCTGTTCTGATCTGCACATGTATACATTCCCAGAGTTTAACACTGGATTTCCTATGTCCTGCACACTCACTCTCCCTCTTACCCACCTCCCCTGCGTTACAAGGATGTAACAGTTCTCAGTTTCTGCAATTAAATACAGAAAATGTTGTTCTTCTGTGAATTCTGATTTGCTGTCCCATCAAAAAACACCCTGTGACTTGACAAGGAGAGAGAAGGAAGAGTTGTTGAGGCCTGATGTATCTGCCACTGCTCCCTCCAAGTGCTATTCAGACATCTGGAGTCAGGGACTGGGAACGTATGGGAAATGTGACCATGGCAATAGCCACAATCTGTAAAAGGAACAACAAACTGTGGCAGCAGAGCTTCCAGTTTACAGGCAATCTGTTAGCAGCACCCAAGCTGAAAGCATGCTTAGGATTTCTGGGGACAGGGCATAATCAGGGAGGGGCAAGGGACTCAGACCTTTTCCCTGAAAAATCAACAAAGGTGAGATTAGTCCTAGAAGGGATAAAATTGGGCCTCCTCAGTGCTGTAAAATGAAGGCATTCAGTGAAATGAGATCAGAGAGCAGTGAAAAAATCCCATTAATGAGTAAAAAAAAAAAAAAGTTGGTCACTTCCTGAGAAACACACTACGATTTTTGCATCTTTTCAAAATGCACAGCCTAAAAAATACTATTGCTGCTGCAACTGTTAAGGGGGACAGAAGAATGGCAGCCTGTGCTGGAGGCAGGGAGGGAGCAGGAGCCAGGCTGGTAGGTATGTGCTGGGGCCCCGCTGAAGGTATGTGCTGCTCTGTGCTGTTCCTGGCAGCCCACCCAGGGAGAGCGGGTGTGCTGTATAGCCAGAGGTGATGAACAGACTAGGAGTCTGTCAGGGAAACTTCCACCCTACCGCTCTCTATCTGCAGCTCCCTCCTGACAGGGCACAGACTTGGATACCCACTCCTGTCCCTCCTCCTGCCGCCTTTTCCCTTAGGCTTTAATTCTGCTTGTTAAATTCTCATGTCAGGGGCAGGGGGAGGTAAATGATGTGGGTAAAAGGCAGGGAACAACCACTTCAGCAGAGTAAGATAATCGAATGAGCTTAAAAACACACATTCTTTCTTTCCACAAACCCACCACCACCACCTGGTAATGCACTTTTACATTTAGGAAAAAAACTTGTCACTCTTACAGTCAGGGAAAAAGTTACTGTTGAAACTTATTGGGAAAAGTTCCAGCCCTGCTCATTAGTGGATCTGCACCACTCCTCTGCTGCTAGGGGAGGAAGTTTCTGGTGTAAGCGAGAGTTAGATGAATTTTTGTGAAGCTGTAGCTTATCTTTCCTGGGCAGAATTAACTGCATAACAGTGTCTGAATAGTCTACTCCAGGTAAGCATACAGCCCAATTGTAGTTACACTCTGCCTTGCCTTGCTTCATTTATACTCAGAACAAAGGGCTGTGTTTAAGACATTTCTACTGCAAACTTGAAACTTTCAGTGAATAATAACTTCTTCTTCCACCACAATTTTAAGAAATTAAACACACCTGAAGACTCAGGACCTACTCCTGAGTACTCTGACAGGCAATTCTTGTGACAAAGAACCTGCATAATAGATTTAATTTTTTTAATCTCACTTTCAAAAGGACTGTATTCCACTTGGAAAGTGCCAACTCTAGCAGACTCCTAAGACAGCATCAGACTGCAGTGTTTGAGTTCCATAAAGTAAATAAGCAACTCAGAGGAATCAATGAACTGCTTTAATTGGCAGAAGAGGATAGAATCTGAGAGGAGAAAGCATCAACATACAAAACATGAGTTTCTAACTAGAAATTGGGCTAGCAGATGCAGGAAACCATTTATTCTCCATCAGCAGCTAGGTTTATTTGACTGATGTTGAACATCAAACGTTATGGAAACTTTGACAATTACCTTGCACTGTCTTAAGAAAAGTGAATGAAAAGCAAAATAAAGTCAAGGGCAACCCTGTTTCTTTATGCCCATCTGCTAAAAATTCACTATCTAGATGAGAAGATGGCAGCATCTGTGAAAAGGAAATGCTGTATTTCATTGCTTTTTAAGTTTTGCTAGGAAGCTATCAAAGACAGCAAGGACCTCTTGTTTAAACAAGTCTGAGTAAAAGGGAGAGGGAGGAAGGAGACTGTAAATAAAGAAATCCATACATAAATACAGACCATCCACCAAAACTGCCATGGTTCTCTGAGTTTTGTGATTAATGTATCACCTGATTTTGATTTTACCTGGTTAGGCTAAGCAGTAAGTAATAGATATTCCTTTACAACAACAAAGGATTTCATCTTAGTGGTTGCTAATTTATATATGCATCAGTTATATATGTTGCTATGGCATCAATAAATACTCATTACAAGTGTCCAGCTGATCTTTCTTTTCACATTTTGTCATCTCTTACATACATATAAAGGGGTTACTATGTGCAAGCAAAGACAAACTGTCATGTGAGAAGTGAGCAATTCAAACACTGAATTTCTGGACACCCATTTGGGTTTGCACACATAATGTATTTAGAAAAATTGCAGCCCTGCTTCCTCTAGGTAGCCAAGGGCTCAAGGAGAGTGAAAGATTATTGGAAAACCAGGCTACAGAAGAAAAGTAACTATTGAAAATGTACAATTTGCCTGCTCTACACCAAGGTCAGACAGTGCTGTATATTGCTTGCGTCAGGGGAGAAACTCCCAAAGCTTTCTTCAAAGAGTTTTTGCTTTTAAAAGAAATCTTTCTCCAACACCCTCGATATTTCATATTCCTGAAGGTATATTATCACAAACAAATAGAAGAAGACAG
>NW_008670185.1:0-18834 GCF_000695815.1 Acanthisitta chloris | reverse complement strand
CAGCACATAAAATTCACATTTTCTCTCTATGCAGTTGGAACATAAAATTCTTGAATTTTTCTCCAAGTTTGCTAAAAATACACTGGGAATAAGGCAGGGCAAACTGCTGCAGTAATAATAAATATGGCAAATGCATATTTGCTGCTGTCATTGCACTTTGTAGTTTTCAAGAGCAGCAAACTGGACAAACATGAATGAAAGGATTAAATTACTACTGAGGAATGTTACAGCACACACTACAGTACAGTCTACTCCTCTTGACTTCAGAATGCAAATCCTTCTGGAGACTTGTTTCTGCTTAGTTGCATACATCTTGGATTTTCATTCAACCCAGCCGTGATGGGGCAGGGTATTCTTTCACCTGCTAACAGGATGCAAGAGACTCCATGCATGAGAAACGGGTGGAGCAGAATTCAGGGCAGATAGCAGTTGTTATTACCCAGATCTATGGTAAACTGCAATGATATAATGGTTCAGTGAACTGTAGCAGCACCAAACTCAGACTTTAACATTACCACTAACAAGTATTATTACTGGACTTCCACAATGAGACCATGCATAAATTTTGCTAACAAAACAGCATAGAAACTTACTTGGAGTGAAAATGCTCGTAAAGCAGGAATAGGGATTAAGGCAGCCATAAAGAAAGCAGTAACATTGCTGATAGATGTCAGGGCTACACTGGCTCCTGTTCTCTTCAAACATTCACCTGTTCTGTCCTGCAAAACAAATGACATGTATTAATAGTTGAGTGAATAAGGTCATGTCATGCAAGTGGAGGGGGTAATCCTACAAATCTAACACAGTAACAGTGAAAAATTATTACAATTTTGCTATTTTATTTTTAAAATTTTTAGCATTTATTAAAACTCTGAATACAAGTTTGCATTTGAGAGCATGTAAGAATAAACTATATACCAAGTATACTATTCAGGAGAGAAACAGATGGCACATGAAGTGCTCATGTTTTTTTGAGCGTACAAAACTACCAGAGTTGATATTTATTTCAGAACACAAAACTAAATGGGTACTGACATTGTATCAAATACATCTGTAAATAAGTAGGATGTAATTTTTACTAGTGGAATCACTTGGTGTTCTCATTTTTTTTCTGGCAAAATAAGCATGGAGGCCTAGCATGGACACAAAATGAACAAGAAGAACAACCCTAAGCTCAGGGACCACACACAAAAAACCACACTGAAATCAAGATAAACACATGACCTTTTCCCAACATTAGTTTTAAATGGGTTGTACCTTGGATATGAAACTTTGGACTGAGACTACAAGAACTAATAAGAGGAAAGGATCATAAAAGTGATGACATCTTAGATTTCATAACAGTTAATATGTTACGCTTTGAAATGTCATGGTCAATTATAAGCATCAAAAATAAAAAGAGAAAAGTATATAACATAACTCAATTTTAAGGCCATCGCAAATAAGTAAACATAACTATCTTCTCTTTCTTTATTTTCACCTTAACACTTTTGTGTTCTTCCATTAAAATAATTCTATCATTTAATTGTCAGACCCATATTTGAGTTAGTTCCTAAATTTGCATCAACTTTCACTGGAATTTTGGGCAGAATTTGTGTTATGGAAATTAGCCTCTATATGACACCTTATAAATGCAAGACAAAATAAACCTAGAACAGCATTAAACAAAACAAAACCAAAAAAAATGTGGAAATTTCAAAACATTCTACGACCACATGTATTGCTATAACTTCCTACTTTGACAAAAATAAGAATATCTAGACTCCAGGAAAAGCTATTGAGAAAGAAATTCCTACTAATTAATTCTGGATATAGTTACCCTTTCATATATGAAGCCCTTTGTTTTGTCTTGCCCCCAGATCCCCATTTTGTCCATACCTCAAACGGAATTCTCTTATTCTGTCCTGTTTCGCTAAAGGCATGTGCCAGAAGGAAAACATCATCAACACCAACTCCAAGAGCAAGAAAAGGCAAAACCTTGGGGGGAAACAAAAACAAAACAAAATAAACCCAAGAAGGTTGTTTTATGATCTGCTATGTACCTACTCTTTAAGAGGTTAATTACAGTCACTTTTACATTACACACTACACAAATCCAAAGGTAAAATGAAAATCAAAAGAATGCAATACAGGTATTGACTTTTATTCTGGAATACTGTAGAGGAACTTGCAGTATACCATTTACATGTTCAAAATCTCACCAAAAGTAATTCAAGTTTTGGGTAGACAAGGAATATTTGATAATCATTTGAGTTATATTGAAAGTATTTTCAGAATCTGAGCATTCTGATATATTCAGATGTAAAGACAAAATCTGCAGCTCCTTAACAACTGGATACATCCACTTGTATTGGGACACAGAAAAATCAAACCACCCAGAATTTAGCAATTACAGAGACTACACAATACACACCTTTTTCTTTACTATCACTTGGCAGCATGATCATTTAATTTAACGCAGCATAAATTATGAGATAGGAAAAAGGCACAAGTAGAGATCTAGAGCCAAAGTATTTTTTCAGTTTTTTTCCCCCTCAAAGATTCACTTGTGTTCATTTACTAACAGAGTACTTGTAATTTAACAGCAGACTTGTGTCTTCTAAATACCTGAGTTGTGGCAGCATTAAAGGAAATTCCAATCAATGAGCACAGGCCCAATCCTGCAGCCACAGAGAGTGCAACCAACAAGACTCCTGCCAGCCCCACGGCACCCTGAGACTTGGCACAGTCCCACCGCAGCATCGTTAAACAGGCGTAGGCAAGCTAAAGTGAGGAGCAGGGTGGGGGGAATTCAGGGGAGAAAAACAAAATGTTAGAATGGATCCTTCTCTAAGGGCTGTCTCTCTCCCGACCCAACATACAGATCCTTATGCACATTTTTAAACAGAATAGACACATCACAGATGTTACACACTGGAACAGGTGACAGGCCTGGGGTAAAGTTTACCAACAGTAGTTTTGTTTTCAGATGTGCCTAAAATATTCTGGACTACTGACTGGTAACCATAAATCAGACTTTTAAGCCCTACTCTATTAACCAAGGAAATTAACTGAATTTAACAGATCCTTATGCACATTTTTAAACAGAATAGACACATCACAGATGTTACACACTGGAACAGGTGACAGGCCTGGGGTAAAGTTTACCAACAGTAGTTTTGTTTTCAGATGTGCCTAAAATATTCTGGACTACTGACTGGTAACCATAAATCAGACTTTTAAGCCCTACTCTATTAACCAAGGAAATTAACTGAATTTATTTACATTATATTTAGCCACTAGCTACTCTGATAACACTGACATCAGAAAATGACTTTAGGATGTCATCCAGGGTGGTCGTAGTAAAGGAGAGCACCTTCTGAGTAGAGTTTTGTGCAACACTTTGATGAACCACCTATGGAAAGAAAAAAAACAACTTGGTGTGACTCAAGAAAAAATTCATTACCATCTTCTACAGCACACCTCTGAAGTAACTCCTTTTGCCTTAAGGTTACTGCAAAAGCCCATACCCCAGGCACAGATTACACTGATGCTACACAAGTGTGTTTCATGACTATTTCTTGCAAGCTATTGATTATCAGACAAGAATTTGCATCCTTCAGGAAAGGCTACTGCATTCCCAGCCCAGTACAAACATTTAACTTGAATCCCCTTCCTATAACTCCACCATGGTTGTGCTGCAGTACCAGTTTTGCATTTAACCCCAGGCCAGCAATCTCTTTCCCCCTCCCTCCCTGGCCATTTGCAGAGGTCACATGCAGCACAGTGGAGGTCAGGGCTTGGGATGCAGAGGCCAGGCATTGTCACACAGCCTCCCCACCTGGACTGCTGCTGGGAGAGCAGCTCATGGCTGGCTAATGTTTTCCAGACACCTTTAGAATAACCACGCCAACCAAAAGCTTTTAAATTCCAGCTAACTATTTGGTTTCTTTTCAGCCCCAACAAAGCAAAAATGTCTTAGCAAAGAGCAAAACCTCCATGGCTTCTCATATGAGAATAACCAAGCAGCTTACTGAAAAAAAGCCAAAAACAAAACAACAAAAAATCCCATTAAATCTGGGAGACAATGTCTCAGCTCTGGTTTAAGCATCTTCCTTCAAGAAATACTGCAGAAAGGTGTAGCAGAAGGCAGTGGATCTTAGTAGGACTTTATAGTGTGATATCAAGGTTATTTTCAATTTTACCTCAACATACATCCTCTGCCAGGCTTCCAGAATTGCTGCTGCCTTATCCTCGTTCCAGTTGATATGTGAAACATATTCATACCCCTTGAAGTGCTCATACATTTGCTTAGGAGTCATTAACTGAAACATGGTTTGCAAAGCCTGTGCACTGTGACATGGAGAGAAGAGAGAGGAGGAAGAGGCATAAAATGAGCATTTTCAGGAAAATATTTTCATGGCATGAAGCACCAAGTGAGACCCTAACAGGAGCTTGCATGACCTTCCTGATTTTATAGGGCACATGTGCATATTAAAATTGAACAGAGTATAATTATTCTACTGTGTATCTGGTGCAGCTGTACTGCTCTATGCAAGTGTTGAGGCTAAATCTGGTTTCACTGAAGCTAATGAGAGTTTTGCCATTATTTTCAATGGGATCCGTTTCAGGAGCAAAGAATGCAACCCTATAAATCAGTTTTAAAGATCATGATTGATAGATTACTGTGAAGATGCCACAGGAACAGTTTTTTCCTACGAGATCTTGTAAACACTATTGGCAATTTGTCTTTTGAAGACCTTGGTCTTTTTCATCCCTTGGAGAGAAACACAAGATTTAACTCCTGATGCCTGACAAGCTGTGTGAAGTACACAATGGCACAGGATGCAACGGTATCCAACAGTTTTAGGAGATTAAGGAACATATCTATTTTTCACTGAAAGTACATTATTTGGCTACTTACTGAAAGACTTACTCGTGTTTAATGTAAATGTTAAAAAGGTCAGAATTCATATTAAAAGTTCTCTGTATTAAATATGGAAGAATTATGCTTCCACTAGTTTAGTATGGGCTACATTCTTCAGTTCGACTTCACATGTTTTTCCCCACTGAAGTCCAGTGTTCTTTCAGAAGTCTAAAACAAAGAGGTTTGTTTTCCCACTCAGAGCTGCATTCATGATATCGAGACATAAAAATAGACTTTCCTCTTTTTATTGATCCTGAACAAAAAGTTCAGTGGAGATTCTGGAATTCTGAGAGAAGTCCAGTGTGTGAACACATGACTCAAGTAATTTTTTTCACTTTTTCCTTTGATCATATTTCAAAACGTGATCAAAGGTGTTCAGCGCTTTAAACACCGTTCAATGCTTTACACATACACTCTAAACAACAAAGCTGCCAGTAAAAAGCTTTATTTCTGAGCCACGTACACTATCATCCTGAGGTTACAAGTAGGAAGCAATAACACCTCCTTCAATTTAAACAAGTGCCCTCTTTCAAATTCTGTTCTCTTGAGGCATGTCCTCCTAAACTGAGATTTATAGCACACACGAAGGGCAGTAGATTTTGCATGATCCTCCTGCTGTGTCTCAAAAAATGAACTCTAACTAAGAAAAACTGACATTTTCTTCAAACATTTTTTACCTGACAAGTTTGCCAGAACCGTTCTTGACGGTGCCACCTATAATCAGCTCCTCCTGCCAATGCATGTATTTTCTTGACAGTCCATAGCATCCACCACTCAAAACAAGGGCTACATCAAGAGGCTAGAAAAAATTATAAAGAAGTAATTAATTGGTTTCATAACTTTAGACAAACTCATATGTTAGTTCAGCACCCAGTGAACTAGAATAAATGATAATTAAAGACAATCTAAGCAGTCCACAAAAAGCAGTGTGTCCAACAAATCGAGTCGAACAAATCACCCAGATATTTATTGACCAAACCACAATTTCTCCAAAGCCTAATGCGATTTTTAAAAGGATATACAAATTTGAAGCCCATGACTTCAAACTCTTCACAAAAATCAACAAATATGGTGCTATGTGAAGGAAGGCTTTGCCGTGTGGTGTGAGCGTATAGCAGCAGCTGTATTCCAGCAGTGGCCATTGTCTGTCTGAGGCATCAGGTTTGCTGAAACACAACATCACTGTGTTGCCACAGCCAGAGCGTACCTAACAACTGTACTTTCACTCTAAATACACAGGATTAAGCATTGCGTCACAGAACGAGCCAAAGTCCATGACTGTGAGCACACAGCATGTAACAAGAACAGAAAAATTACATCACTCAAGAATACGTACTATATATCGCTTGGAAGAAAATGGTATTTTCTTCTTTTCTGTCTGACCTTCCCCCTCACCCCCAGCCTCCCTTGAAAAGATATGCACAAGGACAAGCAAACTTACTTTGGTGGAATTTTTATTGGGAGCTGTGATTGGGCAATCAGGATCAGCAGGATTCAGGCAGGGTCGATCCATATAACCATGACCAACCTCCGCTTTATTCAGCATTTCTTCCCAGCTCTCCACTTGGTAGTTTATTTTCTTTAACTCTTCCAAGAATTCTAAGGGGTCAAAGTTGATCCACTGCAAAGGAGGCTTCCCTCTGCAAGAGCAACCAGGAGAAAATGGCACATAGGAAAAATACAAAAGAAGTACTGAAACAAACATATGTTTAAAACTCCTATTTGCACAAATAGCTGTGTTATTTTCTATTACAAGTTAAAACCTTTTTTTGTAAGGCTGTTTCATAAAATGTAAGGCATGTTTTAATTAGATTTGTTTATGTACTTTTCTTGCAGCCCAGTTGTTATTTTAACAAAAATATTCAGTTCTTACAAAGTTATCTTATATAACAGAATATTCACAGGTTTAAAACACTTCCATTTGCAAGCAAGGCAAAACAAATCATCAAGCACCTAAATAACAAAAAAGCAGCCAACTGCTGCTTCAAAGAATTAGGGGGGAGGGGAGAGGGACAGAAGAGAGGGGGCTGAGGAAAGAAAGCCTTTCTCATAGTATCAGATTACTTCTTGCTAGTCTAATAATCATCTTGCAAATGTAATCAATCAATATAACTGATCTTTGTTTATCTATAACAATACTGTGCTCCTTCAAATGCCCTGGCAGCTTGACTATCAGCCATCAAGCTTTCCTGCTACCATGGCTGTCACCACTATCACTGTCACGTCTCCCACCCCCCACTTCTGAATATGTGATGTTGACAGACTAGAAAGGCTTTTGACTGCCTTATTCTGTGGTTCAAACCACACTGTATCTGCTTAACCAGGCTTAAGTCATTATTCCGAATCTCCCAACCAGAAAACACAAACCCCCTTATTTCCCCATCTAAAACTGTACACTAAAGGTTAGGAGATGGCCATTGCAAATTGCTTTTGCAGAGACATGCAAACCAGGACAGAAACAATAACTCAAATGCTAACTCTTGCATAATTAACAGAAAATGCTTGCACAGATTAACAATTAACTCTTTAAAGGATTCAGGGCATATAATATCACACTTGTAAACTGTGAGAAACCACCCATAAAAGATACTATATGGTTTCTTTCATGATCTCATAAGCAAAGGATTTGTTCTTTATTCTTCAGGAAGACTTGAGTTTTTAAACCAAGACATTTTCTTAGGACTAAAATTCACAGCCAGTCAATGTTTTTGTATTTTATGAGGGGAAATAAACCAACCCACCAGAAACACGTTTATTTCAGGGGGGAAAAAAAAAGAGGCAAAGCATAACATTCTTAAAACTTCAACTCAGAACTTGCATTTTATTTTGCATGCTACCAGTAAAAAAAAAAAGCAGAGGATTTAAATTGAGGCTTACAAATCATCTCTTAGAAACAGGAAAATCTTTGTTAAATGGAAATAATATCCATGCGTATTTTCTGTAGAGACACTGCAGTTTATATTTTATTTTTCTGTTAAATCAGAACTGAATTAACAATGGGAATGCAACTGAAAAGTCATACACAGTTATGCAAGTAAACACAGTCAGACCAGAAAAGTATAAAAAAACATGCTTACAAAAGATAGGCAGTTCCTGACTGTAGCTTTGCTCCCTCCCAGAAGCAGTCCAAAGGAGTGATAATTAAGCAAGGATAAAGATATTCTATAATCTGTCAAAATCAGAAAGGGGAAAAACATAGTCACACTAGAATACAGTCAAAGCAACACAAGCAGAATCAGGAGAATATACAGATCCTAGAGCTAAATGCCTGCTACACATACCTGGTCCATGTAACCTGCTTCTGTGATGAGTTCTCCTGATTTGTAACACAAATGTTCCAATTTCCATTGTCTGTAAGAAATATTAAGGACATATATTTTCTTCCTGCACATTTACTGAGAAGTTATTTGAAAAACGCAACAGACATTTAAAATTGCAATTCACATATTGGCCTGAAGCAGCAAATCACTGAGTAAGGCAAATACAATAAAAATAGATATGCTATACCTCACAAAAAAAGCAAAGGCCTTTCTTTTTTGTAGTTACTGAGTAGACATTTGTTTTAGTTATTCTCACATTCTCTGTAAAACTCACTAAAACAAGGGAGGTGCTTGTGGATGTACAGACTAGTCAACATGTTAGAGGCACAAAAATCTACCTCTGTATAAATGACCACTGGTGACTTAAGTCATCACTCAGTGACACAAGCAAGAAAAAAGCCAACTCCAGTTCAGAGGACTAGAATATACCTAACTGACCCACACGTGCAGAAGAGAAGAAACCATCAAGATTTCTGCCTTCCTTTTTCAGCTGTATTACAATTTCCACTGCCATGACTTCTAATGACTTAAACAAGGCAGGAGCTGGGTAAAAGATAATTGGAGCCTCAGCATTAGCTCATGGAGGCATCAGCTGGGTGTGCTGAAAAGAACTGCTGAAAACCAGCTTTGTGCCTTGCAGGCAGAACCCCAAGGCACATCATTGTGTAAGTAGTAACCCTTTTATTCATGGATTTTCAAGGAGACATCCTAGCCCAACGCTGGTACCTTCCTAAGGTGCATGGTTATTATTTTTCTGTTGGACAACACACAACTCCCAACCTTCAGCACGCACACACACACACTCTTGAAGGCCAAGTCTGTTGTCTATATTAATGCACCCACTGCCATTTCTCACACCCCTGCAATTCTTTACATTCTAACTACTGGAAGGACAGTAACCTGTGTTCACAGTTACTATATACCTCACAATGGTACAAGCAAGTGAATTCAACTCTAATATGGAGAATTTTCAATGTTAAGAATCACATCCATAAGGTCCTATGTTTAAAAGCATAGACACCATTCCTTTACCAAAATAAATGCTGCATGCCGTGCCATGGTTCACAGGGGTACTCTCTCAGTATCTCTTCCAACACCACTTGTTAAATGCCAACTTATCACTGCTATAATGCCACAATGTCAAGTATCAGAAACCAGTGACATTCAAATCAAAACACAGTCCTAAGGGAAAGGCTCAGAAGGCTAACCATTTAAGAACATGTAGAGGAAAGCACATGTCCACTTTCTAGCTGACACAGATGATGAAGAAAACTTTTGATTTTCTCCTTACCTGTTGTACATATAGACATGTACTCTGCTGGCCTGAAGTGCAGAGTCAAGGTGCTGTCGTAGTGCTTCTGTTGTTAGTACATTAGCACCATCTTCCTGTGGAGTCTGGATCATGAGCTGGGGGTTGAACATGGCCTCTTCTCCAATCTTCTGCCGTGTGTAATTTAACTCCTGACTCACTCGTCCACCAACTGATAGATAAATATTAAGAGCTTGTATTAGCCAGTAACTGCTTATTCTGCATGAGTGCTCTCCAATCAGAAAAAACTGACCCTGTGCACAAACTCTTCTGTCTCAAACCAAACACAGTATAACTCTAAAACTAGTAACAACTTTTAGCAATTGAAACAAAACCCACATTCCTCATTAAAATACCTTTGCTGCTACTGCACTAAAACACTGACGCGTAAACTGGAGCCTCACACAGTTTTTTTCTACATTATGACCAATATCCCATATGTAAAATTAAAGAAGAGAATGAAAAAAAGAAAAACCTTTTCCTTGCAGACCAGACCAAATACTATGTTACAATTTCTTACACTTGTATAAACAGTCTGCTCCAATTGCACATTTCAAGATAAATGGCTTTAATTTACACTCTTCTACTAAATAATTTGGCAAAAGTAGACCATGAATGTTTCTCTTTGGTTAAAAAAAGGGAGGAGGGAAAGTGAGCAGTAGTATTTCTTTCAGCCTTAAGTAAAAGAGAAAAAATACCAAACTCACATAAAGACATGCAGTTTCGAGTATAGAAAAATGCCTGTCTATAGTTAATTTACCCCAGTGACCCAGTACCTGGCTTAACACGCTTTGATGCAGGAGATTGTTCACATGCAACATGTGTTTCTAAACCCACATGAGCTGAACAGTGTGCTCCACATATTAAAACATGGTAGGGGAAAAAAGAAAAACAGGGAGAGGGACACTGCAGAGTCAATAGGCTCTAGAGGGAGCCATACTCAATTTGCCTTGCCAGAAAACAATATGTAACAATGGAAAATTATCTTCCCTTCTACAAAAAAGCACACAGCTAGAGTTTATATACTCTATATAACCTTCCCTGTAAGTCTCTCTAGCAAACGTATGTGGGAGGTACTGTCAATTCAGCCCACTGGTTGAATCAAGACCACACCCAGATGAGGAGGACACGAATATAAGTCCAAGCTACAGATCTGGTCTAACGTGTTACATTTTTCTCAGTCCTAGTAAGCTTGACACTGGTGATCTGAATTACTGCCAAAGCAACAGTGTGAACAGAAATTAGGCAAATACAGCTACCTCTTCCTAGGCTGTATAACAGATCTGTAGCCAGTTGGCAGTGCGGGAGATGAGATTCCCAAGCCCAATGAGGGACATACTTTTTCAATCACTTGGGCCCTCAACCCACCCGTAACACCCCTGGGGCTAAAAGGACCACCAGTCAAGAGGCTGGGCCCCTGCATTCATAAAGCTGTCAGAATGAGACCCTCAACAATTAAACCATACAGACATTCTGGCACGAAGCATTGCTTAATTTCTTGTTCAACAATTCTTTGAAGAAATAAGTGTTTCCACAACATGCTCCATTTTTTTCAGACCATCACATGTGGCATTACCTCCTTCATACCACGTAACAAATACCAGCACACAGTAAACAAAACAAACAAACAAAAAACAAAGTACAACTTCCTTACCTAGAGTTCCTCTAGAATTTAACATCACTCTTACTACAGTGACAAGACATACAATCATTGTGACTGCATAAGCATGGTAACGAAAAGCTATTGTTAATTCTTAACAAGATTTAAACCCTAAGATTACTTCCATACAACAGGCTCATGCTCATGCTCTCTGTTGTCTTTCTCCACCAGCCAGTAGTCCTTAGTATGCTAATACATTTTGCTTCATCTTACAGGAATATGGGGAAAAGGGAGCAGAGTTATCCTAATCTGTATGCCTTGGAACCAGAGCTTTGGTTTTCGGTTAATTTGCAATCCTTTACACTGCTAGTGCATCAAAGACAAAATTACTCTCTCCCACTTTTGTGCCTCAATGCTAGCAAAGGCAATAAAGCCCCAATGTTATGAGGACTGCGGAGTCTACCATAAACTTCTACTATATTCTCTCCCATTCCACCCACACTTTCCTTTGGAATTTAACCAGGACTTGAACCAACAAATCATACTTCACTCAAGACAAAGGGCATCATTCCTATCTCTGCTGAAACTGACCAACTGTTTACTATCAACAGAAATGATCACTTCCTAATCAAGGTTCTGTCAAACCATGTTAACTTCACTGAACAAAGCAGATCCAGCTAATCAAAATTGCATCACATAAGTCAGTCATCAGAACAGAAGCTGGTTTTGCCCCACCTAACATTTGAAACAGGAACAGCAAAACCACCCAAGAAGGCAGACATACCTTCCAGAACGCAGCAGCAGATCTGCTCCACATTCTTCTTAAGGCATTACACCATTTAATTATTTCTTTGATGGGTCTGTTACGTACATTTCTTCAGCCAAACAGAGTAAAGACAACACCAGAGGCAAAGTTGATACTTGACACAATGTAGCAGTCAAGTACAAAGAAACCATAAATGTGGATTGACAGAATTTTCCTCTGAAAAGCCAAACTATGCAAAAACATATGGACAGACCAGAAGCAAGTGGATGTATCAGTGGCCTTTCAACGTATCAGAAGCAGAACACAGCAAAAGGGAAGGCAACAAAAAATTAAACTGGCAAGTTTTTACCAGTTATATTTTAATTATTTCCATGGAAAGTCTGCAAAGATCACTAGAGGCTGCCACACTCTTAAACCTACACCATCAGCACAATCAGTTGAATATGCAGTTTTTAAAAATCAAGCCTCTTGTTGTTTTAGGTTTTTTTCCCCCAGATTATCCATATGTGGTGCAAAAACCTGGGAGAGAAACCACTAAAAATGTCACTGACATTTTTCAATGTACCCGAAGCCTCTGGTCTCACTGTGCTGAAGCTACACAATACTAGACTCAAGACACAAACACTGCAGAAAGTCATTCCTCACACTTGTAAGAAAAAACCCCATGCACTACATTCATAATACGATTTCCACACTATAGGGCAAGTGATGTAATGGAAAACATGAACAGTGAACAAAACGCTGGTGTTCAGTGGCTTTCCTTTACGGACTCATGTTTTCTTCTACTGGGTGACAACATTTTACATTCAAAATGCTACTGACTGAAATTGTATGTATGGCAATAGTACAAACACCTTTTATTCTGCATCAAAGACAGACAGAACTATCTCACTTTAATATTCTGATGACAAAATCCACAAGTCACTCTCCTTTTTTGATCTACCAAAAGCCACTTAATGGTATTTGAGTCCTTTACTACATGATTCCTTACGATTCAGTGCCTAAATGACTGAATTGGTAGCACAAACTCCCACAAGCCCAAAATGCTGATTTAATTAACGGGTCAATACCTGTCTCATGGCTGGTGGTAACACAGTGCAACAGTTTGTACACTATCTTCCAGCACTGTCATCAGATGCTGAGTGTCTGCCTGCTAAAAATGAGAAACCATGCCATCTGTACAATTTAGCTAACTTATTTATTAAAAGAGGAAGAAAAATCACAACAAAGCAGTAATACCAGTGTCCTGGCAGTATTTCTCACTTCGTGTATTGGTTTCTAATTCTCAAGAATGTGTCTGAAGGACAGCATTCAACATGAGACAGTTTCACTGACAGCATCTCTGTTGATGAGTATTAGCCCTTGTTAAAAAGCTCTTTTTTCCAGGCAAGAGGAAAGTGTCTTCCTCCTCCCCACCCTCTCTGATATCCATAGGCTTCCCTCTTAGCTCTTCGCCAGAACACTTGAGATCTGCCCTGAGCAAGCCATCATTCCATTCCATGAAACACATCACTGCTCCTCCTGAACGTCCCCTCCAAGCTGGTCAAGGTACTAAATTCTGTGTCCTTCTTAACGGCCTGAAGACAGCAGCCATTGTCAGTGTGGACGCCAGGTAAGAACTATATAAGGACCACTGTGTCTCCCTCCCCCAAGAGCAATGAACAGCTGTCAGGTGCTAACAAGTTTTAGTCATCCTTAAGTTGAGACAGACCCAAACCCATGACCTATAGGTGAAAGGCTCTAGATCCCATTACTCAGCACTGGGGTCACAGTCTCAGTGTTTCAGTCATCACACATTAAAATGCTTCAGTGCATCTTAAGTGAGAAGCACCCAGAAAAAACAAAACTGCTTGCCTCTAGTGTACATTTGCACAACACTGGTGCACTATCCAACGATGTAAGAATGAAATTGTATTTGTTTTCACTGGCACAATTTTTGACACATTTCTTTACTGTCCACTAACTTACCAACAATTTCAAAGTTACTGGGACATTTAGCTCATGCGCTCATTTGCATTGCAAATGTCAGTCGTACCCACACCTTTCTCACAACTAGCATTCAAAATTTACATGGAATTACATTGACATGCTTATAAAGAAGTCTGGAAACCACCACCAGGCACTGCAGTCACTGGGCACTGCAGTCTCTTCCATAGTAAGTAGCTTTAGGAATAAGTTTGACATCTGTCACATTTTAGAGATCAATCCTAAATCAAGCAATGAGTGATAGCCAAAAGTCACTGCTTGTTAATTTACTGTCCAGTGGCTCTAAAGGCATGAAACACTTATTTTTCTGAGTATCTTACAATGTTCCATTTCAGGTTACTGGAACTGCATCACACAGCCTGAGGTTTTTTTATTTTTCTTGGACATGAACACTACCTCTATTAACCATTCAATAGTTACCTTGTGCACAACCGTGCAACCAGTAGCTCAGTAGAGAGCAAACTCTCACAAAAAAGAACATTCCTGAGAGCCAAACATTTGGGATTAAAATGTTTGTCTACCAATG
Source organism: Acanthisitta chloris (assembly GCF_000695815.1). NCBI lineage: Eukaryota > Metazoa > Chordata > Aves > Passeriformes > Acanthisittidae > Acanthisitta > Acanthisitta chloris. The sequence continues at coordinate 4,421 of NW_008670185.1, read as the reverse complement.
TGGAGGACAGACTCTGAGAAACCAAAGCCAAGGTATTCAGAAATACCTACTGATTTTGGAGCCTAAGTTTTTCTGGGAGAAGCTTGAGGTGCATGAACAGCAAAAAATACTCTGGAGAACCTCCCTTCTGAAGACTAAGGACCTCAGGGTGTTTCCACTTGAGCATCTGAGGGGCAGACACACTTCTGCTTTGTTTGAGCAACATCACCTTTTTAAGTTTTTCAAGACTGTAGATTTGCCGCATTAGAGCAATCCAGCTCAACCTTTTGGCAGTGATAAAGCAATAAAATCATTCCTCTAGTAGTCATGGACGCCTGACACAAACAACACTTTTATTTCATCTCTCCAAAAGATGCTGACCTTTTTGACAAATTGGATGTGTAGATTAGTACCCCTTACAGTGCTTACATTCGGACCTGAGCAATGCAACTTCTGCAATTTGCGGCACCTGTTTTCACTACAACATGAACCAAAGAGAAATAGGAAATAAAACCCTCTAATGACTCAGTGACTATGCAAAACCAAAGACTGAGAAAAAATATCCCAATATATTCACTTGGGACTCAGCCTTTCCCAACAAACCCAAAAAGCAGCAGTGTGCAGAGAAAGACAAGAACAGGACAGACTTAGAAGGAGAACAAACAGCCCCCCCTTCACCCTGCACCTTCCCTTCCTGCCCTTCAGCATCCTCTCTCTGCCAGGATGGGAACCAGGAAGGGATTTTATCTTCATACCCCTCTCCCTGGCGTTCTACGTAGCCAATCTCCCTCAACTTTGATGTTAAGGCTTTCTTTTACTCCACTTCCTCATGCAGTCTCTCCTCACGCTGTTCCCATGTGCATCTCTGTTACACATGTATCCAGGTGCGACTCAAAAACTACACAATGAAGCTAATTTCACTCCACCACAGTGGTACACAGATAAGCCAGCAAGACACGGTTTTGCCTCCCCATCCTAACTGGGTACTGGAAATACAAGTGTTCACACCTGCCACAGAGCAGACAGCAGTACCTAATAACACCAATGACGATTTCCATTTTTACTGATAAAGGAAAACAGACCCCACAGGAACAAAATATATTACTCACACAGGATTGAAACTTCCTATAAAGAAACTGGTATTAAGAGTTGAAGTTCTCTGGCAGGTATGAAGATTACCCTGCCTCTTACTAGGCATAGAAAAATACTGGCCTTTAGATTTAAAGCTTCCTGCTGCTCTCTAGGGAGTTCTGTCTTCACATCTTCACTTGAAGGTTTGAGCTTGTCCATGCTGCTCTTTATCAGCAGCAGAATATAGTTCTTCTGCACATAGACAGTTTTAGTCAGTAGCCTGACAGAAGAGCAGGGAAGACAGTGCCTTCCTCAGAATTATCATTCTCTAGGCCTGACAGGCAAAACTGCTTGCCGAGAGGACACACAAAACACCTTCTAGAAGTCCAAGTTTAGTTCGTACAAGAAATGGGACTGGTCAATATATCCACTTCTTTAAACTCTTAAAATGCCTTCTGCTTATAGAGTCAGAATTTCTATTGGTTTACACGGTTGATCTCTGAATGCAGTAATTACTGACCGTGAGATATTATCATGTATTTGATGTATCTGACACTGTAATGATGCTAAGGATGGTTCTCATAAACCCATGAGGATAACATTATAGAAAGGTAATGCAAAATAAAGACTTCATAGAAAGTGAATGAAACCAAGAAAAAAAAATCCATTGAGAAATAGTGAGCTTACAAGAGCTACAACACAGTGGTAAGCAATCAGCGTCTTAAAGAGATTACATGGTAATTCAATGGGCTGCACAGCAGCTCAATGAAAAATTATCATATTTATCATGTAACTAGGCATGATCTGTGCTGGCACTGGACTACAGGCAGGCAGAAATTGCATGGTCTGTCTAGGTTTTCTTGCATGGCAGTTACTTTGCTGAATACACATATCCGTCTTTGTATAGTACACACGATTAGTGACATTGTGCCTGTCCAAGTTAAAACAGCCTGCACCCTACCATCTCCCTTCCCAAAACCCAGGTAAACACACTATCCTTCTCCGTCATAATAATGTCCAACCAAAGGACACTGTGTAGAATATAATCACATCCCAATGCAAAGATATAACCAGCTTCAATATCTCTCTAGCACCACTGACTTCTAGAAAAAATGTAGAAGCAATATGACCACTTCAACCATTTCTGGCACACTGAGAATTAGATGACACTACGTTGTTTTTACTTTAAAAGAAATATGGGGCGGGTGGACCGGGGAGGGGGAGCAGACATAAAAGACCAGCCTACAAATGCAAAAAAAGCTATCAAAAAGAAACCCAACATTGAAGCACTTCAAAAGGCTGCTTTTTATCTCCGAGCCATCATATGATATGAGTTAAGTTACTTCTCACACATGCTGGGGATGACTCCAGTATTGCTGTTACAAATTTCATTAATGCTGACATGATTATGAATAGCAAAAATAAAAACACACATCAAAGTTGGCTTTTCATTCTGTCACAGTATGATAAGGTTTAGAGCTGTGACAAGGACACAAAGCTGCCTGCATACTCAGAAGACAGCCCAACAACAGCTGCTGCTGCTTGTAGTGAGAAACCTTCCCTGCAATTTTAGGAGATAAAACCTTTTCTGTCTGAAAGTCAACTAAAAGCTGGGTTTACATATATGCATCTGTATTGCCTATAGGCAGATAAATATTCTTTGTGATTGGGTAAAATAGATTGCTAAAGAGAATCAGATATTTGATTTCTTGCTTGGTGTCATCTGGGTTGAGAGTGGAAAAGTGCAGCAAAGAACACCAACAAACCAAAATGGACAAATTAAACCTTACAAAGCGAAGGAAAAAACCCAAACCAACATTGAACCAGTGTTGAAATGTGCAATAATACACAAAACTGATACACAGAATTCAAACTTTGCAATTAAACATAAAACACAGTGGCTGCTTACTGAGCTGCGACACATGTCCTTGGTAACAGGATATGAGCTGTTCACCTCTGGGTCACCGTTTCTAATCCAGCCAGGAACAATAGTGACCACAAATTGTTTACCATCTGACAGCTGTTTGCTAACTTAGGTGAAATGAGTTGGTGGTCTCAGTCCATTTCCTAGTGGGCAGGTGTCCATATTTTAGAAAACTGCCATTACAACTGTCATTCTTGTTGACCATCCCAACAAAGAGACCAAGGAAAGAAAGGGCATGGAGAGCTAACTATCTTTTTTTTCAAAGACGTGGTCCCTTAAAGTCAAAACTAAGCCACAAGTCTCCAGTGGAGAAGCCCAACTATTGAATTTTATGGCTGAAGTAGCAAAGGACTAAAAGTCTCTAGACTGTTTTTTCCTAGGTATCAAGGAGAGTGGCTAGAGTAAGGATAGGTGGCTAACAGACTATTGCAACCCTCTAACACTTTTGGTCATGTAACAGTTTAAATCCACTGAGGAGCAAGCTGAATTTTTAGTCTTCAGAAATTCAAGGTAACATCTGAGCACACTGCACAACAGGCCAAAATCCTCAATTGTACATGAAAGTGGCAGTTTCCAGGAGTTGTGCTGACAAGGGTATATAAGGGGCTTCAAGGCCTAAACCTAAGGATTTCAAAACAGCTTAATATAATTGCTTTAAGTTACTTTAGGTTGAATAAGCGCTTCTGCTGGGTAATATGTTAAAAACAATTTGCTGTGTTGTTCCACAGCAGTCAGCTTTCCTCTAGGCCCAACTTTTCATTTAACCTCTCAGTGCCCTTTCCTCAAATATGTAATTGTTTTCCTGTGTGGTTAAAAGCAGCATTTCTAAGTCTTTTCATCTGTACTCCTGGGATAGCACAAATTTCATCTGTACATGGAGTAGCACAAAAATTGCAATTTTTTTAAAGGAACAGCAATGAAAAAACCATTCACCCAGAACCTTTTAGGAGATACCACTTCCGAAATAGTACTTTTAGGAGATGGCAAAGCTAGGATATAGAAAAACGAAAGGAATGAACATGTTACGAAACAGGGTACAGTTCTTTTCAAGTATTCTCTACCAGCTGCTTGCTGTACCATCTGTTGTTGCCTAAGCAGCTTCCTCCTGAATGGCTCTGCACTGAAGCAGAACTGCTCTCACTGCTGGACACAATCAGGTCAGGTCAGCACTCCCCCCAGCACCGAACCTGCTGCCTGTCACAGCTCCCCCCACCTCGATATTTCTTACTGGCCACCAGCCCCCGAGGCCGCGCTGCATCTGTCAGGAGGCCCATTTTTCACCGCTCGCTCACCATTCACACCGAGCCGGACAGAGCTCGTCTCACTTTGTGCGGGATGCGATCAGAGATTCCCGTCGGACGCTCTGAGCGTGCGACCATATGGCCAAGTTTATGCCGAAGCACGACCGGCCGTGAAAGAAAGCCGAACAAACGGCCAAGCACCCCCC
>NW_008670184.1:1076-8232 GCF_000695815.1 Acanthisitta chloris | reverse complement strand
CACACACATGGCGTGGGGTGACACACACACGGTGCGGGTGACACACAGTGCGGGGTGACACACGGTGCAGGGTGACACACATGGCGCGGGGTGACACACACATGGTGCGGGGTGACACACACACAGCGTGGTGGGGTGACACACACACGGTGCGGGTGCCACACGGCGCGGGCAGTTTGTGAGCTCTGCCGCACGCGGTTTGCGGTGAGCTCTGGCTCTGTTGATTCAAGGCATCCTTCGGAACACCTGTCCCCGAGCGGTTACCGCCGCGCTAATAGGCGAGGGCAAACCCCACGAAGTTCAGTTGCAATAAAATGTTAATAAATACGTTTATTGCAGGGTGTGCAAAGCTAAAATTTTAAATTGATCAAGAGAGCAGCTCATAGGGAACTTCAAAGGCTATTTTTGAAAACATAACAATGTCCTTTTATTTACAACACAAAAGCTTTGTTAAATGCATTTTGTTTTGGACAAAGTGCTCTTCCTGGAGAAGGGGAAATCATGACCCCGATGGATTTTCATTTTGGGTATATAGAATATTCAACATGGGAATTTTCTATTACTGATTTTGTAGCCCATCACTTCTGAAGGATGGTTGCCAGTAACACCTATTATTCCTAGATAATGTGATGCTAAAGGGAAATCTGGATTTGGACACGCTGCAGTACATACAAGGCAAAGGTATTTTACTCCATGCAAGCATGGGATTTAGTGTTTGAGTGGAGAGAAGGAAACATTACTGAAGTTTGGAGGTAATAGAAAATATCCCAATGCCTTAATTTGGTTTAGGAGTCTAATATTAGTAAAAATATGAATTTTTTCAAAAGAAAAGCCTTTATACTTAGTTGTCATAAATTTGTGCTTAGTAATGTACCTGAAACCATGTGCACTGCTAAGGATGTTATTTCATGACACTACCTACAGGAACAATAGAGAGTGAAAAATTCTGAATGTATTTAGCTGGATAATGAGATGTTTCTATTTAACATAGATGTTTTTAACATTTCCTGGGAATCCCTCTAATTAATGATGTGAAATCATCTGCTGGTGTTTGAATATTAAGAATCCATTGTTAACCCTGTCAAAACTTAAGATGTTACTCTCTTTTTTTTCAGTATAAAGTGGCGTTTGTAATGCTTATGAAATGCTCTGAGAGTACAACTGGATGAACATTATAGTGTGACTAAATGAGAGTTTTACAGAAACACTGAACTTCCCATGGAAAATTAAAAATAATCTTCTGAATCAGCCTGGTGAATCTGGCTGATAGTATTGCAGAATTCCCAATTCAAGCAGTGTTTTCCTAACTGCTCTGGGAAACCAGAGGCTCGGGAGATACCAAACCTCATTTGAGGATGGAATTAAATACTTGCTCGAAAATGTGAAACAAAACCCTACAAGTTACTTACAATTCTAACTCCAAATCACATTAGATCTATTTATTTATAAACATAGCTAAAGATGTGGTTGAGCAGTTCACGTGAGAAATGTAGAATCTTCTAACTTTTGGCTTTGTCCAATTGTATGTAGCCTATATTCCTACTGAAATAAAGTTACTATCAATATTGAATGAACTTTCTCATAATATTGATATGGTACTGTTACTTTTCTGACAGACATCAGCATTCTGGGTAAAATGCCTCTTCCAATCCCCGTGCTTGAAAAGGGAACAGTGATGTGCTTACTCTCAGCCAGGGCCCTAGAACCTGGGTTGGTCCTGGAATCCAGGTCTACTGGAGAGGCTGGGGTTCAGGGATTCCTTGGCTGTAGAACCAGAATGGTGTTGGTGCAGTCGTTTCTGGAGCAGGTATGAATTCTGAAGTTGGCAGTTGGTTAGGAGGCAGTTCTAGATCACATTCTAGCTTGTTTCTTGTGTCTAGGTTGTGTTCTGTGTCGCTTGCTGGTTCTATATGATGCTCCAGCTCACCCGCTGGTTCTAGGTCAGGTTCCAGTTCACTCACTGGTCCTGAAGCACAGTTTAAGCTCACTTGGATTAGGACCATGCTCTAACTAGCTTGCTGGTTGGATCAGGACTGGGTTTTGGTTACAAAGCAGGTTCTGTTTTGCTTGTTGGTACTAGATACTAAATAAAAAATTTGAGAAGTTACAGTGTTGAGCATGACAATATGCATGTCTTATGTCTTGGATTAGGGCAGGAATGACTAAGTATGCAAATGAAGTTTATTTCAGTGTTTCAGCCTGATACACTTTTCTTCTCATCTGTTTGCTTAAGGTGTTCAGACCTTCACTGATACCATGTACCAACTTCTATTCCTATTACATGCAAGCCAGCAATGTTCATGGTTTTATGAGGAGTGCCTCAGTGACATACAGATCAAAATCTGGGATGCCTATAGGAAGCTTGCATTTAAATCCCATCTTTCCTGTTTGTCACTGCTGTTTTACTTTACTGTACAGGCTTCTTCAAGGACTCTGAGCCCACAGAGAAATACATTTTGACATATACAAGCTTGGTTGACCTTCAGCCTTGTGGTCAGCATGAAGACTTTAAACTTCAGCAGTTATTTCAAATCTCATGCCATTTACAAAGTATGTTTCTTTTCTGTGCCAGCTCATATTAGTGGAGGTTGCTTGAAGAGCCACACAGTAACAGTAAATACTGCACAAAGTCCTCCAGAAGGGCTACACCTACTGGTGTTAGAAACCACCAGCTCTACAGAACTGGCTGTGGAATGGACACCAACTGAGAAACCAAAGGGTAGGACACTGTGTTTACTTTTGCAAGTCAAAGATTTTGCAAAGAAAAAGCAGCATTCTCTCAAATCTGGTTAGAATATCCTTTTCCATGTGACAAACTGAGAATGAAAAAACTCATTGTCTGAACTTGCCTGTCTGCCACTAAACGTATGGCCAAGAAAGCCAATGGCACTCTGGTTGTATCAAAAATAGTACAGCCAGCAGGACCAAGGAAGTGATTGTCCCTCTGTACTTGGCACTGGTCACACCTCACCTCGAGTACTGTGTCTAGCTCTGGGCCCTTCACTTTAAAAAGGATATTGAGGTGCTGGAGTGCGTCCAGGGAAGGGCAGCTGGTGAAGGGTCTAGAGTGTAAGTCTGTAGCATCTGCTGCAGCAAAAATCACGTTTATAACCAAGCATTTTCAATAAAATTATTTTTTTCCTAATTTGCCAGATCACCTAGTTCAGACAAATGTGGTGATACTGCCTGTCAAAGCATAAATAAGCAGATAACAGTTATGGAAAAAAAAACTAAGAGTTAACAGAGAAGTCTGTTTTTAAAGCTACCCATCATGTGCAGTAACTAATTCTATTACCAATATAACTTTATTAGGGATTCTGTGATTGCCAAGAGTTACTTGTCTAACTTGTATAATAGTATTTTACAGTTTTTGCAACTGACAATGCAGCAGTTGTAGGATACTTCTGTGATGCCACACATTTTACTGGTAAACACTACCATTTAATATATGTGCCACGGAGTTCTGTGAACTTGCACTTATGTGGACAAGCATTTGTGCATGTGAAAACAAGCATTTTGATCTGTTCACAAAGTGGATATTGTGTCCCTGCCCAATGCAGGGGAGTTGGAACCCGATGATTTTTAAGGTCCCTTTCCACTCATACCATTCTATGATTCTTTGGTTTGCCAGCTATTACCAGCCTAGGCAGGAAGAATGCCCACACAAGAGTGCTCTGTGGGCCAGAGGGGCAGCTCCTGCAATGCAGGTCATGATATTTGCTGTTAGCACATATACTCGTTATCGCTTACTTCATAGCCACGACACGCGTGTAATAGCCAGCACAGGCAGAGTTAAGCAATGCTCTCATATTTCTTTTGATGCCTGGTCAGATTTCCTGGCCTTTCCAAAGACAAAGAGAGAAGCTGTTTCTCCCAAACAACCTTTCCAGTTTTGTGCATGAATACAGCCCCAAATATATACACTATATGGTAATTAACTATCTCTTGGCTTTGTTGTGTCTGTCATCTTTTCCATTTGGGAAATCTCTGGCCAGCTTTCCTACAGTCTATTCTTTTAGTTAAATGGCTTCCATGATCCAACCTAGATCATGTTTCACTTCATACCACAATACTGAAGGGGTGTTGTTGGATTTTTTTTTCCAAAGAGGTGAGACCTTCCTCATTACATAGCAGGTTTATGCTGATGGAAAACTGACACACACACACTCAATCTCCTATCCTGGAGTATGTTCTAAAAGGTTAACATTAAACTGTCACTCAAAATTTCCCTACCCATTGTGTAAAAAACCCAAATATATAAAATTTAAATATCCCTTTGAAAATCAGAGGCCTGTAGTAATTTCCAGTAGCATCTATGTTACTGGAACAACCTGTTCCACCTGTAGCACCATGTATTTCAGGAATGTCCAGGTCAGGTCCCTACATCAGCTCCACAAATGTTGTCAAGGTGCACAAGTATAGTACGTACAACTACAAAAGGCACCAACATACATCACTTCAGTGTCTCACTAAAAGCATGAATTTTTCTCCCCTCTGAAGTGACCAACTGCCACAAAAAAAAAATAATTCAAAAGTCTCTGAACACTCAGCAGCTTTTGAAGATCAAAAGCTTGGCTTTAGATGTTCATCTCACATTTTTCTTATTTCTGTTTTGGGGGATAGCTTTTTCTTGTTCCTTGCTTAAAGAACACTTGAAATTACAACCACAGAGTCTCTATGGTTAGTTTTGACCCGCTGTTTTCAGTTGGACCAGGATGATGCTCTTCTATTTACCCTTCTTGATTACTTGGAAAACTGAAAGGAAACCAAATGTAGAAGTATTCTTTCCAAAGGTCACTTCCTCCAGGGGTGGGAATACTAATAGAAAAACTACGAAGTACTTTTTAAACTCTTGTTTAGCCCGAGACAGTCCTTTCAACATGTCTGTTGTTGAATAACCACACACAGACAGGGACCCTTGAGCACTGGAGTGCATGATGTGTGCTCTGGAGCTGACATCACCAGCTCTGATTCTGGAAGAGCTGCAGATGCAGGCACAGGGAAATGTGTCACAGAGGAGTCACCCAAGCATCAGAGCAGCACCAGACAGGTGTGTGGCAGCACTAGGAACTTCCTAGCACACTGCCAGTCCCTCACAGCTGCTTCAGTTACACTGGACCGTGCCCCTGAAGGCAAAGGGTGAAAAATTGCCATTAAAACCACACCACAGAATCTTCACACCCCTAAAAGAGCCCGGGTGAGAAGTGGTTTCATTGCAACAAAACCTAGTAGCCTTTGAAGAATTAGCTAATGAAATCAAATAAAACTGCCTTTCCTCAAAATGTGCATCATTTCTTCACACTCAGCTTTGAATACTGCTCACTGCAGATCCCCTGAGGGTGACACAGAAGTCACAGACAACAGCAGCATCCAAGTAAAGTAACCCCATTACTTGCTAACCCCAAAATTACAGCCAGTGATGCTCCTGAGCTTTTGCTATCACAGAATCATAGAATTTTAGGGGTTGGAATGGACCTTAGAGATCATCTAGAGCCACCTCCCCCTGCATGGGCAGGGACACCTCCCCACTAGACCAGGATGCTCAAGGCTCATCCAGCCTGGCCTTGAACACTGCCAGGGTTGGGGCAGCCACCACTTTCCTGGTCAAACTGTTGCCAGTGTCTCACCACCCTCACAGGAAAAACTTTTTCTTAATATCTAGCCTAAACCTCCCCTCCTTGAATTTGAACCTATTCCCCTTGTGCTATCATTGCAGCTCCGAACAAAGAGTCCCCCTCCAGCTCCTTGTAGGCCCTTCAGATACTGAAAACTTGCTATGAGGTCTCCACACAGTCTTCTCTTCTTCAGGCTGAACAGACTCAACTTCCTCAGCCTGTCCTCATAGGGGAGATGCTCCAGTCCTTTTATCAACTTCGTGGCCTCCTCTGGACTTGCTCATATTCTTACCCACACCAGACAGGAAGGTCTAACAGGACCAATTTATGCAGCTTCAAACTTAAGGAGAGAACAACCTATGAGTCAGGAAAATGATTTTTCTTGCAGAAGCCTGCGTCCAGTTGCTATCCTTTGTGAGATTCTGCTCTATACCCTGCATCAGAAAACTCCACTTCTACACCCCTCTCAACCCATCCTAAATAACAGGTTACAGTTGGGTGAGGTATCTGCTCTGCACCTTGATTCCTCAGGCATTGGGAAAGGATAAGCCTACCAAGAGGCATTGTGAATCATCTCTGTGGGTGAAAAGTTAGCCCCAGGCTGAATATCCTTTGCTTTGAGCAATGGCTTGCAGCTGGAAACGCTCTCGAAGCAGCTGGAAGAAAGTGTGTGGTGCAAGAAGGTGGTGGCACACAGCCCACATTCATGCCCTGTCTTTAGCCCTGGGCTCCTCTTGTCCACAGCAAGTTGTTTAACATTGTTGGGTTTCACATCCTTCTCCACAGACAGGATAATAGGTCCCCAGGACACTGAGGAGCAGCTCAGGGACTGAGAACTATATAAATAGTCCCTGTATGAGCTTTAGTCAAGCTCTGAACTGTACTGTTTCCGTAGGATCAAGTCACAGTTACGACAGTCATACAAGAAAACATCACAGCTTGCTGAGAGCTGGCATTTTGGGAGACCTTCATAAAACACTGGCCCTTAGTGCAGTGCCAGTACTCACATGAGAAAAATATAATAATATACTATGTGGCTAATACAAAACAAATCCTAAAGTGACATTTTTGCCCACATCAACTGAAATCCAAAGCAGACCAGGTGTACAGAAGTACTTAACCCACTTTCCTTTGCTTTTCAGAATGGAGCACGAAAGAACCCAGTGCCCATTCTGACAGCGATCCCTGCTGCCACTGCCTTCCACCACCTTTGCTCTGATCTTCTCTACAGCCTATTCCTGCTCCAGGGGAAATCCACAGCAAAACTTCTCCCGGCCTGTCTGCCAGCAGTAACTGCCCCTGCAAAACACTTAGGCAAAAGGACTATGTTAAAAAGACAATAAATACACCACCTCTCCTCCTTTCTTGAAGGGGACTTCAAAGAAAAAGTGTTGCAGGGTGAGATTATCACGCACGGCTCTTTCAGAAGCTGGGCTAGTGGATTTAATATATGAATTAATAAATAAGAACGCCGTTCTCCTCGCACTGCTGCCAGCGAGAAGCAGGGACGGCTGCAGCCGGTGCTGCCGGGGCAGCGCCAG
>NW_008670184.1:675-975 GCF_000695815.1 Acanthisitta chloris | reverse complement strand
GGATAAAAATGTTGACAGTAGATAAGGAAGGTGCAGGTGGGGAGTAAGGGCACAGCGGCGGCTCTGGCTGGTGCCCGAGGATTGTTTTGTGGGTTTATAGGAAGCAGGTGATGCCGCTCAACGGTCTCAGGCTTATTTCAACGTGTCACCTGAACCAGAGTTCAGTCAGTGCACTGCGGTGGTGCAGCTATCGCCCTGCTTGGCAGAGCCCTGCGGGGAGCAAAGCAGAAGAAGAAACAAATAAAAGCTGAAAAGCTTGCAGAGCCAAACGCGTTCCCCCGCCCGGGGCCGGAGCTCCGA
>NW_008670184.1:0-577 GCF_000695815.1 Acanthisitta chloris | reverse complement strand
ACCCCTAATTCCCGCAGGTTCGGAGGCGACACGGTGTCCCGTGCCCCGCACCTGCCGGATCGGTTACCCTGAGTCAGAGGATTTCGCAGCGCAGTGTCGCAGCGCAGCCCCATAAGTGATGCGCTGCTCGCTTCTCATCCTAGGTACCTCTTGCTCCTGCCTCTGGATAAAACTGTTTCTGAGCATCGGATGGGGACAAAACCCTAAAAAAAAAAAACCCTAAGCCAAAGATCTTGACACAAAAATATCAAGGGGTGGTTGGAGATGAGATAATACGAGCATACCCGGTGGGATCGAGGGATTTAGTTATCCCAAAGGTCTTTTAAAGAGCAATCTGACAAGAGGGGCTGGTGGGCTTCGTGTCCTGTTTGAGCGAGTCACGTACCGTTAAAGAGGCACTTTTACAAGTTCGTCGCGAGGCGCCGAGGCATTCAGAGCTGCTCGCTCGGGAGGAAAACCTGCGGCGGCAGCGCTTGGGGAAAGGGTTAACCCGCTTGGCCGCCCTGCCTGGGAAATGATGGTAAATTACCCAGCGCGTTCTCCCGGGGAAGAAATTAGACTTCAAAAGGGTTGGAGC
>NW_008670183.1:36527-37302 GCF_000695815.1 Acanthisitta chloris | reverse complement strand
GCACGGCTGGGATGGCTCCTGGTGGGACCATCGCCTGGCACAGCATCACGGGAGCACAGAACGGTTTAAATCAGAAGGGACTGGAGAGGTCATCTCATCCCACCCCCCTGCCCTGGCTAGGGACACCTTCCACTAGCCCAAGGTTGCTTTGAGCCCCATCCAACCTGGCCTGGAACACTTCCAGGGATGGGGCAAGATGGGACACAAACCAGAGAAAGGAGGATATTTACCTTCCCAGGCCACTCAGATGATTCAACGTCTTTCCCATGCCTCAGTTTCTCCTTTAGAAAATGTGGATCTGTGGGTATATCCTCACATCAATTTGGAGCAGATAACATGTCACACTCCTGTGCTTTCATCCTCACTGCAATATTGGCATGAGCTGATCCAAACTGCAGGAAAACAGCTCTGCCGTCAGTAATTAAGGGAAAGATTCTTACCCTCCCAGGCCACTGGAGGGGGTAAGTGACTTTGCAATGCCTCAGTTTCCCCTCTAGAAAATGAGGATCTGTGGGTATATCCTCACACCGATTCTTAGCAGATTCCACAAAGCACTGTGTCATATTCCTAGAATTATATTCATAGACTTCCAGACTGGTTTGGGTTGGAAGGACCTTAAAGATCATCTCGTTCCACTCCTACCATTGGCAGGGACATCTTCCTCCAGCCCAGGGTGCTCCAAGTCCCATCCATCCTGGCCTGAAACACTCCCAGGGATGGAGCAGCCACAGCTGCTCTGGGCAACCTGTGCCAGTGCCTCAGCACCCTCAGAGGG
>NW_008670183.1:21208-36293 GCF_000695815.1 Acanthisitta chloris | reverse complement strand
ATTCCTGCTTTTCCTGTCCCTCCAGGCCCTTGTCCCAAGTCCCTCTCCAGCTCTCTTGGAGCCCCTTTAGACACTGGAAGGGGCTCTAAAAGTCTCCCCAGAGCCTTCCCTTCTCCAGGCTGAACACTCCCAACTCTCCCAGCCTGGCTCCATAGGCTGCTGTTCCTGTGCTCAGATGTTGGGTGACAGGATGCAGCTCCCAGCCTGTGTTAGTAGCATGGAGGGCTGACCCCCCACCCAGGGGGAACAGTGGGTCAAAATGCAAAAAATTAATAACTGGGGAGCTCCAAAGGTCTCTAGTCCCATCTCCTGCTTGGGGTGGGACTATCACCAACACTAGTCCGAGCTGGGCTTTGTTTAGCCAAGTTTGGAAAACCTCCAAGGGTGGTGAGTCCCTAGTGCTTCCCTAAGCCTTTCCTAATCACCTGCCTGAACATCCCAGGCCTCAATCTGCCTCATTGCATCAAATGACCACAGTGCCCATCCTCCAAATCCCAGACCAGGAACCCATCTCCACAAGGGATGTGTGGACCACCAGCACCCAGACTGGAGGAACATCACCCACATCGTGTGTTCTGCTCCCCACACACAGCTCTTGCAGCACACAGGATGCCAGAAGACACGAAGGCAGGACCCAGCCTTTCTGCCTGATTAGCTGTGAGCACACTCAGAGCTAAATGAGCCTCCAAAATTTCAGTGCTCCCTGGGGCTACAGCCCAATTAACATGCAAACAGCCCATAAAGCAGCGAGCTGAGCACAATAGCAGCAAGTACAGCACGAAATGGCAGAGGGGGTGAAAAAAAATATTAGGGAACTTTCTTTAATGTGTGTTGTGTCATAAAAGCAATTGTTTAAATAGCTTTTGCAGTGTTCTCAGCAGTAAATACTGCTGGAAAATGCGCTGAGCTTCCTCTTTCATTTACCGCCTTGTAAATTGAAAAATGATGGGGGTAATAAAAGGCTTGGGAGCAGGGAACAGCCCCGAGCTGTGGGACTGGAGGTTTTCAAGATGGTCTAGTAACCACGGTAGGGGTGGACTCGATGGTCTTTGAGGTCTCTTCTAGCCTGGTTGATTCTATGATTCTGTTCTATGACTGGAGTGCTCCTGGGCTGGGCAGGGGAAAGGGCCAGAGCTCAGCCCTGCTGGAGTCTCCAGTTCTGCTCCCAGGGATCTCAAGGAAATCAGAGAATCATAGAATTTTAGGGGTTGGAATGGAGCTTAGAGATGATCCATGCTGGGCAGGGACACCTCCCACCAGAGCAGGTTGCTCAAGGCTCATCCAACCTGGCTGTGAACACTGCCAGGGTTGGGGCAGCCACAGCCTCCCTGGGCAACCTGGGACAGTGTCTCACCAACCTCACAGGGAAAGCTGCTGCCTAAGATCTCATCTCAGTTTCCCTCTTTCCATTTCTCCCCATTGCTCCTTGTTCTGTCCCTGCAGTTCCTAACACAGAGTCCCTCTGCAGCTTCCCTGGAGCCCCTTCAGCTCCTGGCAGGTTGCTCTGCCGTCTCCACACAACCTTCTCTTCTCCAGGCTGAACAGCCCCAATTCCCTCAGTCTGACCTGGTAGGGAAGGTGTTCCAGTGCTCTGATCAACTTCGTGGCCTCCTCTGGACTTAGTCCAACAGTTCCATGTCCTTCTTTTTTTGACCAGAACTGTACTGTGTGTAGTATTCCAGGTGGGTCTCACAGAGCAGAGCAGAGGGGGAGAATCACCTCCCTTGACCTGCTGCCCACACTCCTGTGAATGCAGCCCAGGACTGGGTTAGTTTCTGGGCTGAAATCACATTGGAGATCATAGGGATATTCTCATCCACCATCACCCCCAAGCCTCTCTCCTCACTGCTGGTCTCAATTCCTTCTCCACCCAACCTATAGGTGTCCTGGGATTGCCAGGACCCAGATGTAGGAGATGATCCCTGGGCAGATCTGGCTTTGACACAGAGCAGGCCAAGCCTGGGGCAGAGCAGATCCTCCTCAGCTCTGCTCAGGTGAGCCAACACCTTCAGTGCTGCCTCCTGCTCTAGGGTCTGGAGCTGTTGGAGTGAGTCCAGAGGAGGCCTCAGAGGTGCTCTGAGGGCTGGAGCACTTCTGCTATGGAGATATAATGGGAGAGCTGGGGCTGTTCAGCCAGGAGAACAGAAGGCTCTGGGGAGACCTTTTAGCCCCTTCTGGTGCCTAAAAGGGGCTCCAAGAGAGCTGCAGAGGGACTTGGGGCACGGGTTGGAGTGACAGGACACAGGGAATGGCTTCACACTGATAGAGGGCAGGGTTAGACTAGATATTAGGAAGAAATTGTTCCCTGTGAGGGTGCTGAGGCACATGTGATTTGAGCAGGTTTTCTCACTGCTTTGCAATCAGGTTGATTAAAACAAATGTTATAGTAACACCACCCCTATGACTGAGCTTTGAGTAACATCATCCACTCCAGACCTCCTCTGCCAGACTCCCCCAACACAAGGGTGTGCAGGCTGAGTTTCTCCAGGTGGGTTGGAGTTGGGATGTGGTTAGGGAATGAATATTAACATCCCTTCAGAACTTGCCTGGAGTAGTCTCAACTTGCTTTCAGCATCTAGCAGCACTTCTTTTGCATCCATCCCCATCCCTGAGCCCTCCCATCCCTCTCCCACCCTCCCATCTCTGCCCTCCAGCACTGACCCCACAGCCCTCCTATTCTGACTTGGTCAACCTTTCCCCCATAATTATTTAACATGATTATTGATGCTTCCCTGCACATAGCCTCTTTGTGTGCTGATTTATGGAGGGTTTCCTAGGCTGCAGGTGCCTCTCCCCTCCCAGGAACAGGCTGAGCAGGGGCTGTGGGCAGGACATGCCATGTTAGCTCAGGTGCTGAGCACCAAGTTGGTGTTTGCAAGTGCTGAAGTTCTCTACACTGAGGGCAGGAGATGCTGCAGAGGCACCCAAGAGTGTGTAGTGGGTCTAATCCTGCTTTCAGCCAAGGGTGATCTATGCTGGGGCTGATAGGGACCAACTCTGGGCTTGTCCCTGGTGTATTTTCACATCCCTCAGCCCTCACAGTGCCTGGCATTGCCCCCAGCCATGGAGCTGGTGTGCCTTCCCTGGACTGGGCTGGAGAAAGGGTTGCTGTGGAGCACTCAAAGCTGCTCAGAAGCCAACAGAGCTCCCAGGCTCATCCACAAGGTAGGAGGGAGCAGGTTGGTGGTTGCACTCCAGGATCTCTGCTCCCCTCCCCACCAGCCAAGGGCCATCCTGCTCCACATTCCACATCCAAGGCTGTTCCTTGGGTTTCCATCCCCACTAAGCTCTCAGCATTAACAAGCCACTTCTCCCCAGACTGATGAAAGGATAAAAGCACCACATTGTCCCGGGTTTATTCCCTTCCTGGGAGATAATTCGACATCTTTAGCTGCTTTCCCGGGGGAATCTCTGGCTAGCACTTTGCAGGATGGTTTTATTGCCCCTCTGCAGGCACTGGGTGGGGAGAAGCTATAGTTTAAAGTGCTTTAACTGCTTCATTACAGTCTTTGTTGGTCATGTTTCCTTTCATATCCACTTTTCCAGCTTTCATTTCCCAGGGCTCTCTCTTATCTGCCTTTGGAGACAGCCCTTGTAAAAAAGAGAAGGAAAATCAAACCCCAAAGCTTTCTCCCTGGGCTGCTTTCAAGAGAAAGGCTCCTGTCCCCTTTCAAACCTCCTTGGAGAGAAACAGATCCCAACCTTGCACACAGCACAGCCCCCAGGAAAGCCTTTGAAGTAAATTAAACCAAATTAGTGTCTATGATATAGATGAGCAGAGGAGCTCCTGCTGTGCCCCTGGCCTGGCCCTTAGCGTAATCTTTAACCCCTCTGCCTTGCTCTGCTTGTCCCTAATTGACCATGAAGCACCTGGGGGTGGTTTGGGGGGATCCCATCTGCCCAGTGCAGGGCAGGATTCCCCACCACCCATGCCAAGGGGATGGGGAGTATGTAATAGGCTGAGGAAACTGAGATAATGAGTAACTTTCCACCTCTTTTCCTTGTGTTCAGTGGTTAATTCTTTTTTTCTTCTCCCTTATTCCCCCTTAATAAGACCCCCCCTGAGCCCAGGGGCACCTCAGCACTGCTGGAGCTGCACCTGACCCAGCACAGCTGAGGAGCAGGTGGAGCAGGAGGTTCCAAGCCCTAATGCTGTGGTCTTTCCCCATGTCCTGACACTGTGACAATCCCTCAGGGTGGACTTTCCTAAAGCCCCAGTACTGTGACAGCTCCTCAGGATGGGCTTTCCCCATGTCCTGATGCTGTGACAGCTCCTCAGGGTGGAACTGGGCTGAGATGTGCTGGTGTTTGACTTGGGCAGAAGAGGTGGTAGTGCATTTTGTGTGTGTGTGTGAGAGAGAGAGAGAGGGAGGGATTTGAAGCTCCTTTGGCCCCTGTGCCATGCTGGACAAGCAGCATGTGGCCTTGCAGGCTGGGCAGGCTCATGGCAAGGAAACTGGGAGATACTTGTGCATGTGCTTTCAGCAGGTATATCATAGAACCCCAGACTGGTTTGGGTTGGAAGGACAAATCATCCACTGTGCCATGCTGGACAAGCAGCATGTGGCCTTGCAGGCTGGGCAGGCTCATGGCAAGGAAACTGGGAGATACTTGTGCATGTGCTTTCAGCAGGTATATCATAGAACCCCAGACTGGTTTGGGTTGGAAGGACCTTAAAAATCATCCAGTCCCACTCCTTGCCATGGGCAGAGACACCTTCCACTAGCCCAGGTTGCTCCAAGCCCCATCCAACCTGGCCTGGAACACTGAAATATAGTTGATTAGTCCTTCAGCACCTGAAGAGACTCATGTTTTGGTGCTTGACCAGGGAGAATTGTGCTATGGACTGGCTCCATCTCCATGGGGAGCCTTACCTGGTCTCCAGGTGCTGCTCCAAAATCTCACTGCCCTCCTGGAGGTCCTGGGTTGCATCCCCAGGCCTGGTTGGATGTCTGGGATGAGCCTCAAGCCCTGGGTGTCTGCTGGGCATGTTCTGATGCTCCTCCAGGGAGGATGGAAGCAGGACCAGTCCCTCCCAGGGAGAGCAGGGAATGGGACTGGGTTCTGCCTGGAGCTCCTGGCAGCTTTAGCTCATGGGCCTTTGGGCAGGATCCCTGTCAGAGAGGAGTTTGCTTTAGATGCTTCCCAAACCTCTTCCTAAATCCTGCTTGGATGCTCCTGAGCCACCACCAACATTTTTGGAGTCACCTGCAGCAAGGTCACCCACTCCTTTTCCTGAGAGGTCTCAGAGCAAACCTTGGGGACAACTGTCATTGTGCTGAGACATCTTCATGCTGTGGCAATGGTCTCCAAGGGGCTTTGATCCCTGCTGGTGGTACCAGCTGTGTTTCTCCTGGCAGGGAGTGACCAGAAGGTCTGGATTTGGCCAGAGAAGTGACAGGAGCCCCAGCATGAAACTTGCTGTTCATATCAAAGAGTTGCATGATCCAGTGTCCTGGGCTAGTAGAGGATGCTCTGCAGTCCCACAGCAACCTGGGAGTTACCTCTGGGGCTGTTCTTGCCCAGCAGTGCACATGGCAATGACTTCAGTCCCTGCAAGCATCACGTGGACAGAGGTTTCAGGAGGGGCTGCATATTTTATGAGCTTGGCTATAAATAAATCACAGCCAAATTAAATCATGAAGCAAACATCAACCCCCATGGAGCTGAGAGGCAAACAAATGGAATCCCTGATCCCTGGGAACGTGCAGGAGAGGGCAGTAGGTTCCTACAGCACTGGCAGAAAGCTGAGCTGGGGAGTTTCTGTGCTGAGAGAGTGTCTGGGAGTGCAGCTGAGCAGCCAAGGCTGCTTTGTCCCCTGGGATCCCTGCGTGGGGACTCAGAGGGTGGCAGGAGGCTGATCCAGGCTCTGGGGCAGTGCAGAGGCACTGAGGGATGAGCCACCCTTTGCACTGAGCTGTCCCTGCACTGACCAAGCACCCACAGCATCCTCCTCATCCTCCTCTTTCTCCTCTGACTAAAGCACCAGAACATTTGGGTTTCGTTATTCTGTGTAAGGAGTCACAGGCAGGACTGGTTTAATTTTAAAGCATCAACTTTCTGACTCTAGACTGAGGATTCACTTCAACTCAGACCAGCTCAGACTGGTACTTAGCAGTGGTCAGCACATCCCACATTTTGGGTTGAATCAGTCCATTTGTAGATTTGTGCTCTCCCAGAGCTGATGCTCAGCCCTTGCTGGGACCCTATGAGTACCTGCCCAGATTTTCTCCAGTCCTTGGGCTTCTCTGCCTAAAGCCTGGAAATCTCTAGTGGTCCCACAGTGGGATTTAACTCAGGGCAGAAGGAAGAGCCAATAAATCTCTATGAAAGTAAATTGTGTCATCATTAAGTGAGGCTGTGCAGAAGGTGAAGTGATTACAGGGAGGGCAGGAGGGGAAGGTCACACTGGGTTATCTGATGGTCTCCAGGGCTGGGGAGCAGCCTGAGCCCTTTCCCACCAGCCTTGTGACATCAGGCATGGTGTGAGTCCTCCTCTGCATGGAAAACCTGAGTGTGTACCTAGAGGAAGCACAAGGAGAGAGTTTTTAGCTGTGAATCAGAGCAGTGAAGGGGAAATTCACATTGCTGGGGGTGGGAGGAGGAATTGTTGCCTGCTGGATTTTAAGTGAATGCTTCAAGTGCTCAGAGGGAAAGGTGATGAGGAGAGAAAGCAAAGGACAAGGATAACATCTTCTCGTGGATTTGCAGTGGTTCCTGATGTCCCAGAGTCACCACTCACTCCTGCCATGGCTTTGGGTTTCACTGCTCTTAAGGGCTGAGCATCCTGCTTGTGTTCCCACAGTGCTTCCCATGCCTCTTCCATCCATGTTTTCCTTCCCAAACCAGTCTCAAACCTACCTCCCACCACCAAGTCAAAGGGATTGAGCTCTCTCAGCCTATCAGTAACTGGGATGAGCAGCCAGAGCCCACCCAGCACAGGTTCAGGCATTCAGCCAGAGCTCCAGCCCGGCAGGACAGGGAGATTCCTCTCTCTGCTGCACACCAAATGTGTGTCTGTACATGCATTTACTGACTCCATGCAGCCATGGCTGTTCTCGCCAAAGAGTAGCACAGATTCAATATTCCCTCCCTTTCTGAGAGGCCAAAATCTGGGATGACTCAGCTGCTGGAGGCTGTGCAAGCAGCACATGGAGTGGGACTGGCCCAAGGGCAGCACTGTGTGGACCTCTGCCTTCCTCTTCCATGCAGGACAGGTGTGCTGGGATGTGGAGACTCAGGAGCCACTGCAGGGATGTCAGAGTGTCCCCTGTCCCTGGACCAGCAAATGCTTAAGGTATGGCACTCCCTGCAGAAAGCAGAATGACATCAATTGCAGCAGAGCTCAGCCAGGCACTGAGATTCTGGATGCTCCTAACAGCCCCCAGGTGCTTTGCCTTTAGCCTGGAGCTGTTGTGCTGCCCAGGTGAGCAGGGCAGGTGAGCACTGAGACTGCTGGGAGGTGATTTAGGAGGTGCAGGCTGAGATCTCATCCTCCTGCCTGCTGTGCTGTGTGGTGTCACCTCAGTTTCCCAGCCCAGCACTGCCCAGGCAGGCAGGACTGTGGGGTGACAGGATCCCTGTGGCTCCAGCCAGGGATTTGGTGGCAGGACAACATCTGGCAAGCAGCTTCCACCGTGTGGCATTTCACTCCCATGGAAATCAGGTGAGGAAACTTGTCAGTGGTGATGGGGAACTGCAGCAGGGCAGGGAATTCAGTGGCATCAACTCTCTCCCTCATCCTATGTTTTAAGGGCTGTTACTATAGCTAATGGGTGGGATGGGCAGGGGATGAAGCAGGAGGGTATTTTAAGGGCTGTTACTATAGCTAATGGCTGGGATGGGCAGGGAATGAAGCAGGAGGGTGAGTGACTTGCCCAGGGTGGCACTGGATTCCTGTTAAACAACTGTTTGGGGCATCCCAGGAATGGGGTGATGCCTCCCCTGCTGCCTCCTGGATCTCAGCAGCACCCAAACAGGGAAGCTGGGAATGGAGAGAAAGGCTGAAGGATGATAGGGATCCCCAAGTGCTTAAATATTCCAATCACTCTATCTTCTGGGAGATAATACTTTTAATTTTGGGCACACAAAGAATATGTCCTGAACCAGAAGGGGTTTGCCTAATTCATCATGCTTGCTCTGCACACAATCCCAGGCCTGACAAGCATAACATTTTCAAATGAGGGAAGTGGACATAATTAATGCTCATGAATTGCAAACGCTTCTTTATTAAAGGCCTTTTGCTTGCCCCTGGACCATCTGCTTCATATCACTGGGCTGAGGTCCTGAGGCTGTAATAACTTGCAGCTTTAATAATTTTACCTCTTAATTAAAGCTCATCTCAAAGTGCAGCAGCACAGACATGTTTCCAGCCCAAATCTGATTTTTAACAGACAAAACCTTGAGGGATGAGGAATAGAATTTGCATCTTTTTTTTTCAGACATCACTCCAACGAGGCTGAGCAAAGCTGCTGCCTAGAGAAGACCATGGGGTCAGTGTTGTCCAAGATGTGGGATGATAGGGACTGGGCTCAGGACCTTTGCTTCCCACAGGGTGGTCATGGATTCAGGGCTGTAGGGCAAGGATGTTGCTGTTGCCCACCCACTCTTCAAGGAATGTGTAGCCCTGGGCTGATGTGGGTTGGGAAAAGCAGCCCTTGTCTGGATCCCAGGATCTGGTCAGCTCCATCACCCTTGGAAAGGCCTTTCCCCATTCCTTTTCATTTTCCCTTTCCTGTGTGACTGAAATGCTCTGAATAAGGCACAGACAAGTCTGTCAAGGTCATCTAGTCTCCTTCATCAGCCTTGGGAAGGCACTTGGCAAGACTTCACCACGTTCTGGGTGAGGGAGAGAGAAACCCTGGGCCAGGAAGATGAGGAAACACAAAGTGATGGCAAATGGCTATGGCAGATCCTCTTCCCTGAGGAATCTCCCCTGGCTGTGCTGTACTTTCTCTGGCATTTTCCCCCTTGCTGGGGGTGCCAGGCCTGTGTTCCCTGGTGCTGAGTTAAACAAAGCTGTGCAGGGAAGGTGCTCCTGGGCCCAGCCTGGTGCCATCAGAGCCTTGGGGCACCCCATGCAGTGGACCCCAAAGCTTTCCAAGGCTGCAGTAAAGCTGACACCATGCACATCTGCTCTCCCCACAGATTGGGGTGACCTTTGGGGGGCTGTGCTCCATTTGGATGGGATGAGTTGACAGCCCATGAAATACGGTGGATTAATTCACACTTCATTGTGCCAGACACGAGGCCGAAGGTCGAGGCCCATTAAGAAAACGAGGTCTGAATTAATGTCCTGCAATTCACACAGCTCAGGCCTTCTTAGGGACAGGACATTTGAGCCTCAAATGTTGACTTAATTATTTATGTGTTAATTGAGTGCTGTAGAACTCAATTCAGCAAAGAGGCATTAAAGAGGAAGTTTGGGGTTTGAATGACACTTTGTTTGTCCAAACTGAAAAATCAATAAGTAACCTAAGATCCAGAGAGACATCTTGGTTCCTCTCTCCTTCTCCTTCTTTCTCCTTTCTCTCCCTCCTTCTTTCTTTTTTCTCTCCCTCCTTCATTCTCTCCCTCCTTCATTCTCTCCCTCCTTCATTCTCTCCCTCCTTCATTCTCTCCCTCCTTCATTCTCTCCCTCCTTCATTCTCTCCCTCCTTCATTCTCTCCCTCCTTCATTCTCTCCCTCCTTCATTCTCTCCCTCCTTCATTCTCTCCCTCCTTCATTCTCTCCCTCCTTCCTCTTCTCTTTTCTTCTCTCTCCCCTTTCCTTCTCTCCCCCCTTTCCTCCTCTCACCCTTTCCTCCTCTCACCCTTCCTCCTTTCATCCTCTCCCCCTTTCATCCTCTCCCCTTTTCCTCCTCTGCCCCTACCCTCATTCTGCTTTCCCCCTTTCCTCCTTCCCCTTTCCCTATTCATTTCCCCCTTCCTTAGTGGCTGAAATGCTCTGAATAAGCCACAGACAAGTCTGCCAAGGTCATCTTGTCACCTTCATCAGCCTTGGAAAGACACTTGGCAAGACCTCACCATGCTCTGGGTGAAGGAGAGAGAAATCCTAGGCCAGGCAGATGAGAAAACACAAAGTGATTGCAAGTGGCCATGGCAGAGCCTCTTCCCCAAGGAAGAGAATCCCAAGGAACCTCCCCTGGCTGTGCTGGGCTCAGGGCTCATGGGTTCCTCCTGCCTCCAGCAGCAATGCCAACACTCCCAGCACACAGTGGTGGGTGTCTGCCTGGAAGGGCCCAGATCTAATTCCTGCATGGGATAGGTACTGTCCTGATGTTGGTTTGGCCCTGGAAAGCCTGGACACAGGAATTGTTTTGCCAGTGGAGAGCTGTTGTCCCACACTGCTGAGCACCCCCAGAGCAGGAAGAGGCTGTGATGCTGCAGGCAGCAAACTCTCAGCATCTGCAGCAGGACCTCAAGTCCTGCCTGTAATCCAGTTGTGTCTTTTCTTTATATTCTTGGAAGTTCTGAGAAAAACATTTATTTTAGTCATTGCAACAGTTCCCTTTTGTTTTTCCTTTGCTGACCAAAGCAGCTGCTGTTCAAAAACCTTTTCAAGCCCAACCTCCTGGTTTTGCTTACAGCAAACAAAACAAACAGCTGCATCTCTGTAACCAACATTTACTTTAAGGAACATTCTTGCTTTTAAGGAAAATTGGAACAAATGATTAATCATCATTTTGTTGGGTTGGGTTTGTTGGTTTTTTTTCCCTTGCAAAAATTGTAGTTTCCAGTGACAAGTCTCCAGCCAAATTTCCATGAGGCCTCCTGGTTTTGCTTACAGCAAACAAAACAAACAGCTGCATCTCTGTAACCAACATTTACTTTAAGGAACATTCTTGCTTTTAAGGAAAATTGGAACAAATGATTAATCATCATTTTGTTGGGTTGGGTTTGTTGGTTTTTTTTCCCTTGCAAAAATTGTAGTTTCCAGTGACAAGTCTCCAGCCAAATTTCCATGAGGATGGTGAGTGCAAGCTCTTTCCTTTTTTCTCCTTGCCTGGGCTCATGTAGGAAATTAGGTGATGTCTGGGTTCAATCTGTGACCCCACAGGTTGTTCAGCTCAGCAGGGTGCAAACAATTCCACAGGGGATTGATTCTGGTGGCTCCAGTACAGCTCTCCTTGGAAAACACACACTGCTGAGTAACTGTGGCACAGTGCTGAGCCAGACTGCAGCTCACAATTCCACGGATTTATTACAATTCCTTATCCCCCTCAAAGGGAATCTCCCTTGGAAGGGGATGGACAAAAGACCTGTTTCCTTCCTGTGCTTGGATCACTCCTTTCCATCAGCAGTGGCACAGGAGCAGGGATTTGAGGCAGCTGAATGCTCCTGAAGCTCACCCATTATGGATGGAGCTGGGTGGGAAGGGCTGTCCCCACGAGCTGTTGGTCAGTCCTGCTATGGATCTGTGTGTGTCTCTGAGAGCCTTCCATTTCCAGAAGAAGCTTCCCCATTGCATCTATTCCCTTACCTTCTGTGCATCCCATTCACTGTTCAATGTCCTTCCAGCTTCCATCTCAGTGCCTCAGCTGGGTCTCTTTGACAAAACAGGTCCCTGAGACAAAATTCCTGACAAAACAACAGAGTAGCAGGAAGAATTATTAAACTTCAGACCATGACCAAAGACCTTTGGGCTCTTCATTTCTTTGGGGGCATGGAATAAATCTCCAGTCATCCAAAACACTTGGGTTAGGCAACCCAAGGGATCTCCACTTTTTTATTGCCAGTGATTGTGTGGGACCTTTTGATGGTTGTTGGGCAGAAATCCCATGGAATAGTGGGGTGACAGTCTCTTCTCTGCTCCTGCAGGAGCCAAAGGAGGGAACCTTGCAGGGAGCCAGGAGCCTTGCAGGGAACAAGGTGAAGGGTTTGGAGCTCAAATCTTGAGTCTTCCTTCTGCTCTTCCCTGTGACCTTGGGCATGTCCTGCTGTCCCTGAGCTGGGAGTACCACAGCAATCTCAGGAGCTGCAGGAAGGGCTGGTTCTAGCACCTCAGCTCAGGTAAGCAGCAGTTATCCAGGAGATGTTGGGAACTGCCTTTTGGGTTGTGTTTGCCAATACCTAGGAAGGCTAAAAATGAGTTTTGTGTTGTTTTGGAAACCTGTTTCTGGGAAGAAAAGGAAACACTTGCTCTGAAGCCTGTGATAAGCCCACAGTGCTGGATATAGGAGGGGGAGAAGGCTGGGAAAAGGCTGAAGCCTGTGCAAGGATGCACAAATGCTCCAGGATTAGGAGAGGGATAGATGTGAATATGCACTGGAAGGTTAATTCCCAAACAGAATCAAATCCTGAATTCTACAGCAACAAATCACCCTCAGTCCTCCAGGTGATATACACCCAGTTCAGCTCTTCCCAAAACACCCTGAGCTATCCCCAGCAGGAAGAGTCTCCTACTTTTAGGAAGGGTCTGGGGGTTGTGGGCACAGCAGAGACAGATGCAGCAGGTCTGTCCCACGCTGCTGCACATCAAGGAGCCCCTGGAGCCTGCCCAGAGCAGAGCCTGGAGCCTCTGGAGGGCGAAGTGCTGCCACGAGAGGGTGCATCTGTCCTTGCAGTGGAGCTCACATCTAACAGCATTCCAAGGAATTAGTGCTGGTCCTCGGGGATGCTGCGCAGGCAAGGGCTGTGTCCCGAGGAGCTGAGAGGGCATCACAGCCCCCAACCAGCTCAGCTGCCTCTTAGCACTGCAGATTCAGTCAATTCATGGCAAAAAAAAAGGTAAAAAAAATCTCTACCAAGCACTGGTTTCAGCCCAGTTTAACCCTCCAAACTGTGGTGGAACAAAGGGAATTCTTTTGCTCCCAGTGCCTGCACTGGAGTGGTTTGTACTGAGCAATTCTGGGGAGGGCTCAGTGTGGATATTTTATCCCAACAAAAAAAGTGTGGGTTAATGGGATGGCTGAAAGCCATTGCTAAAGGAGGGAAACACTGACTAAGTGGGAATGCTGGAGCAGAAAGTCCTGTCACAGCCTGGAGGGGCTATTTGCCCTGTCCTGCATCATTCTGTGGCCACTGCACAGCCCAAGCACAGCAGATGTGCAGCATACATTGCTGCTGGGGCAGGTTGGAGTCCCTGGGCAGACCTTGGGCATCACTAAAGCACTTTTCAAACCACCCTGTGCCCTCTTCTGTGCACCCCAGCTCAACATCATGGCCCCAAACAGCCTTTGCTGCTTCTAGCAGCTCTATCCTGTGAAGGAGCCACTGGTTTGTGTCATTCCTCCTTGCTCTAAGGACTCCTGAGCCAAGCCTGCAATGGTCCCAGCATGTGCTGTCCCTGTAGGCTGGTAAAAGCCAGGGAATAATCTAAAGTTCAGGGGAATCTTAGTAATTTAGGGGACGAGGAAGACAAATTGGATTGTCATAACGACTTTCTCACTCTACAACTTCCTGACAGGAGTTGGAGCCATGTGGGGTCAGGCTCTGCTCCCAGGGAACAAGCAAGAGGATGAGAGGACATATCCTCAAGCTGTGCCAGGAGAGGTTCAGATTGGACATCAGGAATAACTTCTCCATGGAAAGGGCTGCCAGGCATTGGAATGTGCTGCCCAGGGAGGTGGTGGAGTCACAATCCCTGGAGGTGTTCAGGAAATGACTGCACATGGCACTTAGTGCTCTGCTCTAGTTGACAAAGAGATTAACCACAGGTTGGGTTCAATGATCTTGGAGGTCTTTACCAACCTAAATGATTCTGTGATTAAAGGTGGAGAGAAGAAACTTTCCCTGCAACAAGGAGACTGCTGAGGTCCTGCAAGATGCCCTATGAGCACAGCTTGGATTGGAAGGGACCTTAAAATCATCTCCTTCCACCCCCTGCCATGGGCAGAGACACCTTCCACCAGCCCAGGCTGCTCCAAGCCCCATCCAACCTGGCCTGGAACACTCCCAGGGATGGAGCAGCCACAGCTTCTCTGGGCAACCTGTGCCAGTGTCTCACCACCCTCACAACCATCAAACAGGATGGGAAGCACAGAAGAATTACAGGAGGTAAATGAATCTACTCATTTCTCTCCAAATGAGTTATTAATCTTCTCTCATTTACATATTCATTAGCCATAACACACACCATATTCTTATTAATGTGGCAAAGAAACAATTACAGGTGAAAAATGAGTTGTCTGTTTATTTTCTACAAGGATCTTGTTCCTCATTTGCATGATTTAAAAAATGATGGGTTTTCTTGCCACGCAAAACAGAAATTGACTGGGGACATGTTCCTGTCTGAGACCATGGAAAGGGATGCTTGGATAGGCAGCTGGGAAACAAGAAGTTGTACATACCCAGCAGCAACTGGAATTGGAGGATTCTTTCTTTTTGTCCAGGAATGGGTTATACTAAGTCAATCCTGGGCTGGGACAAGGGAGAGCAGAGTAAGTTCCATCAGGTGGTCCTGTCTTGGGTGGTCATAGGGTTTCAGAAAATGCTTTGTGAAGGGACTGCAAACCAGCACAGAAGTCCTCTCTGTGCCTTTCCATTCAAGCATGTGAAATGTGGGGAGCAGAAATAACAACTGAATATTCCAAGGCCAATTCTGAATTGATTATTAAGGAGAGCCATCCAATGGTCAATAGTTTCTTTTATCCTCCTGGAAGTGACATGAAGCTTTGGGTTAAAATGCTTGAGGAGTTACATCCCCAAGTCCTTCCCACTTCCTTCCCTGCAGTTCTATGATGAATATTACTGGGTTTAAATACTTCTTTGGCAAATTAAGCATGAGCCACTGATTCAAGGGGAACCTTTGCTTTTCCCACTACCGTTTCTTTGGGCCAGAAGATTCTGTTGGACTTAGGCAAAACGATGTTGCAGAGGAAAAAACCCCAACATTGCAGATTAAATGTACCTAGATTAAATGTAGATTAAACTGTTGTGTTGGGAGCTTCTGTGCGTGAGTGATTGTGTTGGGAATGTTGTCTGGATGCTTGCTGACACCACATCTGGTTTGGGAATGGTCCTTCCCATCCCCATCCATAGCTGGTTATGTTGGCCAGTGAAATAAGGGCCAATTGCCTCTTCCTGTACCTAGGGGAGTAACCCAGTTTTGAGGGTTCTTTCCCATACAGGGACTGAGGTTCAC
>NW_008670183.1:11598-21197 GCF_000695815.1 Acanthisitta chloris | reverse complement strand
GGAAGTCAAGTCCTCTTTCTAGAGGATATGGATCTTACATCGCTGTGTCAGAGCTGTACTGGATCACAAGGCTTTGCTTTAATTAATGACAGCAGAGCTGTTTTCCTGCAGTTTGGATCAGCTCATGCCAATATTGCAGTGAGGATGAAAGCACAGGAGTGTGACATGTTATCTGCTCCAAACTGATGTGAGGATATACCCACAGATCCACATTTTCTAAAGGAGAAACTGAGGCATGGGAAAGACGTTGAATCATCTGAGTGGCCTGGGAAGGTAAATATCCTCCTTTCTCTGGTTTGTGTCCCATCTTGCCCCATCCCTGGAAGTGTTCCAGGCCAGGCTGGATGGAGCTCTGAGCAATCTGGTCTAGTGGAATGTGTCCCTGCCCATGGCAGGGGGTAGGATGAGATGTTTATGGTCCCTTCCAACCCAAACCACTCTGTGATTCCATGATTCTCTCTTGATGCCATAAGTTACCTGGGGCAGCATGGGTCCTGGTATGCCTCACGTCTGTGCCTCACCTTGGCTGAACCAACTGCTCTCACCACAGCAAGGCAGTTGGTGTGACTGTGACCCTGAGGGGATTTCAGGACTGGTTTACTCTGCTTTTATTCTGGTCAATCAATAACTGTGAGAGGAAATGATTTTACCTCCTTTATAAAGAAGTTTGAGCAGCTGCTGCCATTATTCTTCACACCACTTGGCTACCTGAGCTCCAACCCTACCCCTGAGCCTCCTACCTTCTCTCCTTCTCCCTTCCCTGTACCACCTCCAGCTCAGGACCAGCAAACACCCTCTGCACGCAGTGTGGTCACAGGCTCACACAGCTCAGCACAGGAAGCTGTTTTGGCAGCATCAGGCTCCATCCTCACAGAGCCTTGCAGGAGCAAATCCTTTAAAATAAAGCTGTGAGGAACGTGCTTCTGTCAGATTTGCTGCCTGAGTCACTCACAGAGATTTATCAGCAGTGAAGTCACAGGAGTCAGTTTTCAACAGCTCCATTTCTGCTCGTAATCAGCCCTGTTACAACCAGCTCATCTCCCCCCCCAGCCCATTGCATCCAAGCATTTCTTCCCTCCTTTGTTTCCATCAGTGCTTTTCTTCTCTCCCAAGCCCTTCAACAACCTTGACTGCAACGAGCTGGTGATCAGCAGAAAGCCACATCCATTCTAAGTGACAGTCTTGATGCCTCTGCATCATTTCAGAGCACATCTGGTCCTGTGGGCCCACACCCCAGCCCTGCCCAGCCCACCAGCCCAAGGGAAGCAGGAGGAAGAAAAACCAATATGATGACAGTTAGGCTCTTGTAAATGAGTTTTGGTCTGAACCAAGCCAGAAGAAGCTTCTTGTGCTGACTCACAGATGGAGCATGAGCAACAGGGAAAGGGGAACGTGCAGTGTTCACACCTTCAGGGCAGAGGTCTGCAACGTGAGCAGCACCACTCAGAGAGGCAGATTTCCTGCCTAATAATGCTGGAGGAAATAGCTGGGAATTTGCTGCTCAGCCATGTGAAGCAAGAGGGAGACTGGGGCTGCTCCAGAAGCTCCTCCAGCCCTGGTTTGCAGGGCACAGCCCCTGCCCATGTGTGTGTCTGTGTACTCCCCACAGATGTACCTCAGGTTTCCCTTGGGTTTTAGCCACTGTGCTTCAGCTTGAGCTGGCTTGGTGTCAAACCCTCTCTGTCCAAGTGCACAGAGATGTGCTCTGAGCCTGTGCCTGGCTTCAGCTGCTTCTAGAGGGGCTGAAATGCACTGCTGAGGGGCTCAGGGTCCAAGGACAGACTCCTGTTGAGGGAACAAGAAATTAGATTCCATCTCTTTTGCAATGAAGAGTTAACTTGAGTCTGAACAGCACAGTTTGGGTTTTATTGTCCTCCAATGCCATCAAGCAATTCCCTGGGCTGCTTTTTCCAGCCTTTTTAGCTATTCACTGCCCTCTCTTTCCTGCACACCAGGAGGCTCTGGGTGGTTTATGCACGCTTGGCTGTGGCTCAGATCCCCATGGTCCTCTCCATTCCTCAGCCTTGGAGTTCCAGCACTGGGTTCTGGTTAGCTTTTCCTCCACCAGAAACCTGGAAAAACTTCTCCAGCAATGTCAGAAATCTCCTGCAGTTGATATTTATTAAGGTTTTTGCTGCCTGTAAGAAATGTGAAAGACAATCCAAGTGACTGATAGGTCTGATCTGCTTTGCTCTATGTTTTCTTGGCCAGGTTGAGGTTTGGCTTGACTGAATGAAATCTGGAATTCTCTTTAGAGCAGCAGCATGGTTGGACACAGCTTCTGGCTGGGTTGATAGCAGAGACAAAGTCATAGCAGGACCAGGCTGTGAGGGCCAGGTGACATCTGCCACCTGAGCCCCTGCCTGTCCCACTTGCTCAGTGGTGGCTTCCAGGGACCTTCCCAGTGTTGGTCAGCTAAACCCATGGTCAGCAGCAGCAGTAGTGAGTGATTTAGGGTTGAGTTCTTGCTTCTAGAGATACATCTGCCCCTGCTTGTCTGGGAACAAGCCATAACTCATGCCTTCAAAGCAAAGCCAAACTGCCAAACTTCAGTGCTGTTCCTCATGTCCACTAAATCTGGAGAAGGTTCTGTGTCTGCTGCTCTACCCCCTCCAAACCCTTTTGATCACAGCTGCCCTTGTCACAAACTGCCACAGCAAACAAACAGCCTCAGCCCAAATGTCCTGCGTGTCCTGCATTAATCCATGAAAGGCATTCAGTGAGATGTGTCACAAATCCCTGCAGCTCTGGACTTGCCAAGGAGGAGCTTTCAACCACAGCATCTCTACACATTTCTCCTGCAGGCGAACAGCCTGGGGTGGAGTGAAGTGTGGGAGCAGACAGAGGCTTCGATGGCAGCAGAGAGAGATCCTGGATCACAGCACAGCCCTTTTCAGCACTGGGCAGGGTGGGCAATGGCACAGCTCTGCTGGAAGATGGCAAAGTGCTGGCATGCTGCAAAGGCTTGACTTGTCGGGCTGTGTCTGGGCAGAAGTCCTAGATGGAAACCAAACAGCAGAACCACTGGTTTCAAACAGACTTGGCATTGAGAAGCAAAACTGTCCAACTGTGCTTGCAAGACTGAGGCTATACAGCACAATGAGTTGTGTTTGGGTGATTGTTCCATCCTCTCTCCTTAGGTAAATAGATTTCTTTGCCTTTTTTTTGCCCTAGATCAGACCTTTTCATATATGATTCTCATTGTTCCATAGTATGTTAAGGGGTTAGAATGGAGCTTAGAGATGATCCAGCCCCAATCCCCAGCCCAGGGCAGGGACATCTCCCACCAGAGCAGGTTGTTCAAGGTTCATCCAGCCTGGCTGTGAACACTGCCAGGGTTGGGGTCCTGCTTGTATGAGACAGTTTATAAAAAGGGTGCAAGCACTGCCCCTGAGGTGACTCACTGACCTTCCTCTGCTGCTCCAGTGTGATATCTCTGGGGCAACAGGTCCCAGATTTTATACCTCAAGTAATTCAAGGTAACTCAAGAGTG
Organism: Acanthisitta chloris; assembly: GCF_000695815.1. Lineage (NCBI taxonomy): Eukaryota > Metazoa > Chordata > Aves > Passeriformes > Acanthisittidae > Acanthisitta > Acanthisitta chloris. Next base: position 17,704 of record NW_008670183.1, on the reverse strand, counting down.
AGTTTCAGGTGACATCTCCGTGTGTCTGCAAAAACAGCCTAGAACAGGCATTGACAACCAGCCACATCTGTAGATAGGAGCATTAGGGCATTATGAAGGGCAAGGCTGCAAAGTCTTTGTGATGAAGCTTCTGTTGAGACCAGGGGGGAAAATTAAGGTGTGGATTAGGAGGCTCCTGGCTACAAATCACAGCAAACCCAGGTAAAAGTCTTTGTCTCCCTGATCACCAGCCCATGCTACTTCCTTGGTAATCCTCAAGATGGTTTTGGCTCCTGGATAAGACACAACTGTGACTTTTAAAATCAGGAGCAGAGGGAAACACTCACATTTTCCCACATGCTGGAGCCAAGGAGCTGTTAAGCCATGAGGTCATGCCCAGGAGGGAATGGTTGTCCCATGAGGTCACTCCTGGCTGGGTTGGAGAGGGAGCAGGTGGGTCTGATGGACACAGTGACATGGATGGGCTGAGGCTGTGGCCACACCAAACCCTTCCCTTGCAAAACCACCACAGACCCATGGAGGAGAACATCCCAGTGAGAAGGTAGTGGGAATTTTTTTTCACTGGAGACATTTATGTGTTTAAATAAGGAAGTAATTATCAGAAAGAGGGGAAAGTTATGGTTGAAAATGGTTCGGGGTATTTTTTCCCCCTGAAAAATACAAAATGGAAAATGGAAGTGTTTAAACAAACACCTAAAAGCAAGACAAGCTTAGAAGCAGCATTTAGGTGAAATTAAGCAAGTACAGTCACACTGGGCCATTACTCCCTGACAAGAGAGATAAAGAGTTGCTGAGCATCTCGGGTGCAATGTGCCTGTGGAGAGGAGACAGAGCTCTGTACAACAACTTGCCTGAAACAGTGAGCTCATGTATCTGTCAGCACAGGCTCTGCATCCAACCTCCACACACCTGGGTGTGCTGACAGCACAGTCCTGCACTTGGAGCCACTTGGAGCCACTTCCCCAGAGAGCTCATGCAGAGCTGCACATCACAGGTACATTTTGCTCTCAGCCTACACAAGCAGTTGTTTCTTGCATGGTTGGAGCCTGTTGGTACAAAGCTGGGAACAGGGTTTGGCCTCAAGTTTTTCCGCTGCCTAGTCCTAAATTTCAGGTTTTTCAGCTTGCATTGTGGGATTTGCTGAGGAATATTCTCACCCAACAATACTCATTTTTGTGGGCACCAAAACTGAGCCAACCAGCAGCTTCTCTCACCTGCTGGGAATTGTCTGTGCAGGGGAAATTTTGCTGTCCCATGGCTGCCCTAAATGTCAGTGCTGGGAACTAAGGCAATAAAAGTCAAACCATCCTTGGTCAGGCACTGGAATGGATTGCTCAGAGAGGTGGTGGAGTCACCATCCCTGGAGGTGTTTAAGAGGTGTCTGGACCTGGTGCTGGAGGATCTGGTTTAGGGGTTCCAGCAGTGACAGGTTAATGGTTGGACTCGATGATCTTAGAGGTCTCCTCCAACCTTGATGGTTCTAACCACAGACTTCTGTAGGGACTTGGTGCTGCAATGGGTAATTTCAGCATAAGGACTTTCCTTTCTTGACTCAAGAGCTGAACAAAGCACAGCAGTCTGATGTTTTCCTTTGGTGCCAATAGCAAAATGCAAGGGCACACCCAGCTGGGATGGGGGATGTGATGGGATCATTTCTTGAGGCTTCAAATGATCAAAAGATGTGTCAGATTGCTCTGAGGACATGGTTTCCATCAAAGCTGCAGTGAAACAGCTTTTCTCCAGGTGGGAATAGGCTGGGAGAAGAGCTGTGACACAGGGCATGGCTTCATCTCTTCTCCATGGTCACCCCTGAGGGCTGTGGTGATTTCTGGTAGGCAAGTGTAACATCTTGGGATGTGTTTTTAATTAGCATTATTAAGATGTTTTGCCTGACATCTAAAGCTGGGGCTGTAATTTGGGAAACAGCCCTGTAATTGATTCCCAAATATTCCTTGGCACATTGGCTCCTCCGTGACAAAAGGAGCTGATAGGGACACAATGCTGTACCTTCGTCTGGCTCCTCCCACCATCTGCTTGCAATATTCATGCCTGAGCACATCAAAACCATTAATGGCCAGAAGAACTGGCCCAATCTTATCAGGCTAAATATGAACCATGTCAGAACAATTATGGGAGAACTGGGCAAAACCTGCTTAAACACACAGCCCTGATCATTAATAGCTTGTTATTGGCACAACTGATGTGCATTACTATCCCATCCTACACTGAGCCAGTACATAAATGTTTTCTTTAGCATATTTTTAATGTTGCTAATTTATCTGTTACTGTCACACTGGGGCTGTTAGCTTTGAACAAATGGCTGTTATTAATCACTGGAGAGCTATTAGACACCACAGCCATGGTGTTAAATCAACTCAGGAGTGGCACTTGGAGGAATATTCCAAGAGAAATTGAAAATTGCCTTAGTGCTGTTCGTGTGGTTAACACCTCTGGGATTGGAGCCATGGAGTGCCTACAAATACTGCTCCTGTGTGCCCAACATGCCCACTGGAAAATCCTTTCTCTGAAGAGTCATTTCAGTTTAAGACCTTATTTATTATGAAGTTGCTTTTGGGATGGAAAAAAAAAGGGGGAAAACATTTGGAACAGTGAGTTTGGCTGTGTATTTAACCCTGGGTGTGCTTTCTCCTCAGAAGGTTGGAGAGCTCTGAGCAGCAAAGGGTTGGTGTTGCCTGTGTTTCCCTGCTAACCTGCTGGGGCTGGGGGAGGACAAGATCCACAGGATTCCCTATCTCAGGGATGAGGAGAGGGTTAATTCCCTCTGCTAAGCACCACTTTGTTGGGAGGCTGAGCCTGGACAGCCTGTGCCTCCTGCTTGGGCACAAGGAATATCTCAGATGTTTGTGGGATGGGCAAAGATCTTCAGTGCAGTTTAGGCTGTAGGAGAATTTGGCTGAAGTTCTTCCTAGATTCAACTTTTTTTTCATCAGGGAAAAACTGAGCTGCAGGGAGATGAGCATTGCAAACAGCCTAAGCTGGTATCAAAGCCAGATGTGTCCCTTTCAGTCCCCTGCTCTGACCAGTGTCCCACATGAGCAGGACAGCCCTGTTTGTCCAGTCTCTTGCAGGACAGGTTCTCTCTGGGATGATGGCAAAACATAGAATCAAGGAATCACAGGATGGTTTGGGTTGGAGGGACCTTAAAGCTCATCTTGTCCACCTCCCACCAGCCCAGGTTGCTCCAAGCCCCATCCAACCCAGCCTGGAACACTTCCAGAGATGGAGCAGCCACAGCTGCTCTGGGCAACCTGTGCCTCATCGTCCTCAGAGGGAAGAATTCCTTCCCAATATCCAATCTAAACCTCTCCTCCTCTCCTAAATATTAACGATTTAGTTTAGTCCTACCCACTCAATATCCTGGGAAGCATCACTCCAGTTCTGGCACTTCCAGGGCTGAATGGAGATGAAAGATGGAGCTGAAGGAAGGAAAGCTCAATGAGAACTCTTTCAAAGGGGAGATGTTTCAGCCGAATCCTTTGGGGGCTTAATGAACTTGTGTTTTCCAGCAAGACATTGATTCATGAGACCTGCTAGACTCATAGATCCATGAAATCTATGGACTCGTTGGCTGCCAAAAAGGAGCCGTGAGTGGGAGAAGTTTGGTGCTCACCTCTGGTGCTCCACAAATGTTTCTTCTACTGAAAACAAATGTCATTTGCAACAGTTTTATTGCTGTTCTGGAAGGGTTGCTGTAATCTGTGTTTTCTCCATCATTTTTGGGAGCTGAGTCACCACTCATTTGGAAGTACAAATCTCAGTAGCAGAATGGTCTCTTCATTAGCCTTGTGGAAGTTTCAAAGGGAAAACCATGGAAGAAGTTTTGGGTCCCTCGAAAACATTTCAGCTCAGGTTTTGTACTGACAATCCACAAATCTACTGTAACTTTACAGCTTTCTGTGGCTTCCTCTAACAATAGCTCTTTCCACGTACCTTCTGGGAGCTTTGCAGGGGAGTTATCCAGGGAAATACCTCAAAGGACTCATAATTAACAGCAGTTCTGTGCTTAGAGCTGCACCACGGTGCACCAGTCATGAGGAGCTGGACTGAGCAGGAACAGGGATTTGCTGTCTTGTTTTTGTACTTCTTGCAATGTTTTCCCATACTTTCAATGGCCTGGGCCAATGTGTGAGTTGGAGAAGGTGTGCAGGCAGCTGAAAAACCTTTCCTCCCCAAATGGGCAGGTATTCTGCATGTCATTCATGCAGAGCAGTCAGCTGAAGAGGTGCAGGTCATGGCTTTGTCGTGCCACTGATTTCTCCATGTTTACCTTGTGGGTTTGTCACTGATTGGAGCTCTTCCAGCTGGGTTCTCCCATCTGGGATAATCCTAATTGGGTGCCCACTGTGCAGAGCCAGAGCAGACCCCAGGGATGACCCAGGCTGACCTCCTGCATAATTCAGCTCTGGGATTGCCACCAATCACCTCTGTGTTCAGGTGCTCAGGCAGCACTGAACACATCGAGAGACAGCCAAGATTTCTGCATTTCCACTTCTTTCCAGCCAGTTCTCTTTAACTTTTGGTGGCCTAACCCACTAAATCTTGCTGCATCTTGGTTTCAGAACCTTCTCTGGAGGTTTTGTGATCAAGTCACTTCTCTGGTGAATCAGCTCAGTAAATTGAACATCCTGAAGCTCTCACTGCTGGGGCCTTGCTGTCAGCACTGTTTGACATCACAAAGCTCCCCACAGCAGACAGCTGCCTACCAAACCCTCATCTGGCCATGCAATTAGTGGGAGGTGGCAGAGGGGATGGGGTTTTTTTCCCCATTAATACATAGCACAGTTTTCTCCCCTTGAGAAATTAATTCTGTGTTGGTTCCAAATGGGTGGCCCCAAAGCTTGCAACCCTTCACTAAACAAGGTCCCTTGGGGTTCTCCAGCCATCAAACCCTTTTGCAGGCTGCTGGACTGGTGTGCTACAGGCTTGGTGTTAGAGCAGGACAGGCACAGGGATGATCTTCCTCTGTGGCCAGGCTTCTCCTGGCAGGTTTGCTGCCACTTCTGACCTTGCCTGGGCATCAGAAAAGAGAGTGATGTGCCAGAGCTTTAAAAGAACTCACTGAAGCACTGAATTTCCCCACAAAAAAAGTAGTCTCTGGGTGCTCCCATGGGCCCAGCTGCTCCCCAGCACCTTCAGCTTTGGGAGCAGTGTCAATGTAAGGCAGTTTTCCAGTGACGCTTTCCATTCTTTCTCTCTTTAGGACACATTTCTGGCAACTTGAACTGGAGATCCCCAAGTGATCTTTTCTGGCTGATGAGCCGTGGAGTTGCAAGCAGGTAAAATCCAGACAGAGCAGATTAACTGCCTCATTCCTTTGCACTCTTTTCTGGCTTGTAATGGAAGCCTAGAGCCTGACTTGCCTTTAACTCAGCCCTAAACAGTAGCTGCTCTAACTTATTAGGTTGGAATATGAACTCTGTATGAAAGATGAAGGGGGAATGATGTATTTTAAAAAGGATCTTACTGGGTCCTAACTTAAAAGCATCTGTATAAATTCATTGCAAGTAATATGCTCTTAATTATTCATTTTCCTTGGCACTGGCTAAAGAGGCAAGGAAAGGCTTCTGTCTCTTTATATTTAGTCTATTATTGTTTGAAAGAGGCCAGGGAGAGGCCAGAACTGTGCAGAAATGATCTTCCCCCTTATATATACACACATCCATATTGCCAGCAGCCAGAGGAAAGGGGAATATAATCACCAGCAGCTGAGAGACAATGACATTTTTATAGACCTCCTGGCAAATCTGTGGTGGGAGAGAGTCTGACAACTCTTTGGCTTTCAACCACATTCCTCTCCAAGCTCTGGTGGGGAGCTGGGGTGAGCTCTGAGTCGCTCCCTTCCCCAGGAATCAGCTCATGTTGGCCAAACAGCAGCTGCCTCCATGGGCTGAGCTGTTCCTTCCTGCTGGAGGTGAAATCTGGGGCAAGACAGCAGGGCAGTGGCAGGAGAGGGTCTTGCTGTGGCCATGTCAGAGCTTCTTTGGGGGAGACAGGAAAGCACCATCTGCCTTCTTACAGAAGACAGCCCCAGAAGCCTCCATGGTGGGCAGAGTGGCCTTGGTGGTCTCCATCAGCCCAATGTGGT
>NW_008670183.1:0-11572 GCF_000695815.1 Acanthisitta chloris | reverse complement strand
GCTGACTCCACAGGACCTGGGCAAGAGCACAGGTGTGCCCTGCTGAAGTGGTCCAGGATGGAGACAGTAAAGCTGCTTCTTCACCAAAGGAGAAATAGCCATGGGAATTTAGCTGGTCTTGCAAAACTTAAGATTTTAATCATAGAATCCCAGAATGGTTTGGGTTGGAAGGACCTTAAAGATCATCTTGATCCACCCCCTGCCACGGGCAGGGACACCAGCAACGAGCACAGGTTGCTCCAAGCCCCATCCAACCTGGCCTTGGACACTTTCAGTGTTGGGGCAGCCACAGCTGCTCTGGGCAACCTGTGCCAGTGCCTCAGCACCTCACAGGAAAGAATTCCTTCCCAATATCCATCTATCCCTGCCCTCTGGCAGTGGGTAGCCATTCCCCCTTGTCCTATCGCTCCATGCCCTTTTTCTACAGTCCTTCTCCAGCTCTTTTGGAGCCCCTTCAGGCACTGGAAGGGTGTCTAAGGTCTCCCTGGAATTTCTTTTCTCCAGGCCGAACAATTCCAGAGCTTTCAGGCTGTTTTTCAGGGACTTCTGCTTCAATAGGCGAAGGGACCTGGGGCTGGGCACATGGAGCACCTTCTGGGGTCTGAGAGGTTGAATTCAGCTCTCTTCCTTGCCTGGTTTGGTCCTAGGGCTTGATCCAGGGTCTTTCATCACCAAGTCAGCACTGCAAATGCTCACACTCAGCTCTTCCCTTCTGGAGATATTACATGTGATGATGATGATGATGATTTGATTTCCTTTGGGCCAGACAGCAGCAGGGGCAGTAGTTGCACCTCTGTGCTGAAAATCTAACCCTCCTCATGTGTTCAGCCATCCTGCCCAGGTCTCCAAGCACTGGCAATGTGTGTGGTGTCTTGGCAACCAATCTCTGGGATACAACCCCCTCAACACCTCTCCGTGCCTGATGTCCTGTCCATGCCACTCACCTGGAAGAGCCACTTCTATCCAGCTTTATCCCTGACCAAAGCCATGTTTCATGGACACTTGTGCCTCCTCCAGTGTCCCAGGGTGTGTGGGAAGGATCTGCTCTCTGGTAGTTGCTTTCCTCTGCAAAAAATCTATATTTAAGCCTTTAGAGTCTCAAGGAAATACAGTAATCCCAATTTAGAATGGATGAGCTGGAGACAATTTCTGAGGGGAAAAAGTTGATCAATAATAAATAAAATTTTCTGGGCTTTATCTAAAAGCTAGAGACCAAATATTTCTGGGCTTTGGCAGCTGACAAGTTAAAGATTTCAAGTAGTTCTTTGGCAATTCAAATAGAGGAGAATTAGCTGAATGGTCAAAACAAATGGGGTTTGCTGTGTTTTCCTTGTGATTGCTTGGCATGTTTCATTTTTCAGCTGTCAGAGTCCTGAAAGCTTTGTGTTTTGACAGAAAACCCTCAGAAAATCACCAGGATGAGCATTTCCATTGGCTTCAATGAATTTGGTTTAAAAAAATGCCTCAAATTGAAAGTTTTGATGGTCTCCAGCTGACAGATTATTGCTTCAAATCCTGACTTCTCTGAGTTTTACTCAATTCCATGCCTCTTTCCCCAGGAACAGCTTGTGTACCTCTGCTGAGGATGTGTTTAAATCTGCCCTGAATGCAAACAAGTGTTGCCAGTTGAAGAGTGTTGGGTTTGGGGTGGATTTTTCTTGCTGGAGCCTCAAACCCAGCCCTCAGAGGCACTGCCAAACAGTTGAACACTGGCACTACTTTTTCCAGCCAGCAAGTGGGAAGGCTGAGGTATTTAATATTCTCACTTCATATTTAGTGTGAGCAGAGTTCTGGTCCCTGACAGCTCTGCTTACCCTCTGCTAAATTCAGGGGAAGGTGTGAGAGCAACACCTTTGGGGCAGTGCACTGTGGTGCTTTGCAGGAACACACCCAGGGATGGACAAGGCTGAGGCGTCCTTGGCCTTGCAGAGGTGTCAACAGGAAACATCTGATCTCAGTGTCCTACTGGTTACACTAATTAGAGCAATGAACTCCTTTCTCCACACTGGAGCCTTCTCTTCCCTGTGTCCTCAGGCTTTTGTTTTCTCCACACCTGACGCTGTTGGCAATCCTTCCTTTTCCCACTGTGCCATTGTTTCATAGAATCATAGAGTTTTAGGGGTTGGAATGGAGCTCAGAGATGATCCAGCCCCAACCCCTGCCCTGGGCAGGGACACCTCCCACCAGAGCAGGTTGCTCAAGGCTCACCCAACCTGGCTGTGAACACTGCCAGGGTTGAGGCAGCCACAGCCTCCCTGGGCAACCTGGGACAGTGTCTCACCTCCCTCACAGGGAATCTGCCTAATATCTAGCCTAAATTTCCCTCTTTCCATTTCTCCCCATTACTCCTTGCCCTAAGTTTTCCTAAGTCCTCCTACATTTCCCCCTGGAAAGTGGGTGAGATTGATCCTGAGGAGGAAAGTGATGATGATGATGGTTGTGAAATATAAGGTGGGATGAAATCAAATCAGTTATCCTGATGGAACACAACTTTCTCCAAGCCACTCTGCAGCTTGTACATGTCAGGGTCACAGTGAAGGCAGAGGAGTGGGAATGAGAAGGGCTGATGACAGTGTGACAGGAGAAACACCCAGTTCAGGGTAACATCAGGGACTGTCCAAGCAGGGAAAACTCAGTACTTGCAGAGATGTGTTTTAGATTGCAAAAGTGGGATGGATTCCCAAAGGTAACAGTGCAATAAATGGGATGAAAGGAATCCAGACCAGCTGAAAGGAGCATAATAGGGATCTGTGGAAATGAGCCCACATATATATCATTTATAGGGGATAAATTCCTTTCTGTGTCTGCCTGAGTTCTGAACACTCTTTTATAGATTTCTCTAGCAGGGGATGTAATTCTCCTTTTTTCCAACCATTCTTTAGGATGTCCTAATCCTTGGGCTGCTGCTAATTCCCTACAAGTCCTTTTTCAAAGGAGTTAGAAAATGTCTTTGGGGCCTTTTTAATAAAGTGCCATTTGGTAACTCACAGTGTTTCATAAGGTATGAAATGAAAGCATTTCAGATATTCCCAGTTAGTAGGAAAGTGAAATGTGATTTTCAATCCATTTGTAAATCCTGCCTATTTATCATTTCTTTCTGGCATGCAGCAGGGCTAGTGTCCTGCTTTTTCCCAGCCACACTGCCCCTTTCATGCAGGAGTGACAGGGCTCAGGTCTGCCTGGATAATGGCCACATTCACTGCTGCATTTTTCCAGCAGGTCTGACAGCTAATCTAAGGAATGACATCACAGTAAGACACTTCAGATAAATGGAAAGAAAGAATAAGGGAATGGGAAATCTCATCAAGCCCAGGGGAGTCTCTCCTGCCTGGATTTCTTCAGGAGGCACAGGGCAGGTCGTGGCATTAGTCACGAGCTCCAGCTAGGAAGGAGCAAGCAAAGCCTTGATTTTCTATGGAGTGTGATGCCTCCTTACAGCAGGGTAGTCTCTTTTCAGTGGTTGGAGATGCAAGGGTTGGAGATCTTGGTCTCAGACACTGGGAGTTGAGTGTTTTGGAGGCAGATGCACTTCGGGTTGGGAAGCAGCATGGCCAGGATGTTGTCTCATTTCTGGGAGACGTCTCTCCAGTCGTAGAATCATAGAATGGATTGTGTTGGAAGAGAGCTTAAAGATCATCTCATGCCACCTCCTACCATGGGCAGGGATACCTTCTACTAACCCAGGTTGCTCCAGGATCTGTCCAACCTGTCCTGGATTATTCCCAGGGATGGGGCAGCCACAGTTTCTTTGGACAACCTGTGCCAGTGTCTCACCACCGTCACAGGGAAGAATTCCCTCTCAATATCTAAGCTAAATTTCCCCTTCCTCAGTCTGAACCCATTACTCTTTGTCTATTACCACAGTTCCTGATGCAGAGTCCCTCTTTGGGTTCTTTGGAGCCCCTTCAGATCCTGGAAGACTGCTGTGAGGTCTCCATACAACTTTCTCAGTCATGATGGAGCTGCATCCCTAATCCCCACTTTCACCCCAGTGCAAGACTGCCCAGAAATGTCCACGAGGACATGTAATAAGGCAGATCAGATCCTTCCCTGGCCCAGGAGCTCTGGTTTAGTGGTGGACTTAAAGGTCTTTTCCAACTTAAATTCTGTGGTCTGGGATGAGGGTGAGTGTGGAAGCTGCATGGAGCAGATGTGAGTCAGTGCTGGGGTGTGCTCAGCACCCTCAGTGCTGTGGGTGATAACTGATCCAATGTGTAGATGCAACTCAGCTCTGGAGAGAAGATGTTACTATGAGCTCTCCACCACAGAGGCAGCACCTGCAGGTTTGATCTGTGAGATGCCACATACTTCATGTGAGCCACTGAACTCTCTCAGCCCCTGGTTGCCTCCTGTGCTCCTTCCTCCCTCCCTCCTCCAGTGAGGGGCTGAGCTCCTGGAAACAGGAGCCAGAGAGCTCAGTGAAATGGAGAGTATCTCAACATGGCAGTTCCTGGTGCTTCCCAGGGTGCGAGTGAAAGCATCTTCAGAGGGAGCAGAGGGAACTCATGATGTCAGCCCATAAATCTCCTGTCTCTTTTCCATCTTCAGCTGAACACAGAGAATCAGTTTCCGATAACATCTCCAAATTGCTGGGAGCAATTTTGCAGCTTGTGTTAATTGCAATCTTCTGTTGAATGCCTCTGAGCTCTTAATAACTTTGTAATTAAAGTGCAATTAACAAATTATCTTGTATATGTCAAATGGAATGCTAATGTTGTTGTTAATGAGGAGATAATTAGCTGGTGTCATGGAGAGACTCATGGGGCATCTTCGGGATTCAGAAGCCTTTTGGCTCATGCAGGAGGTTAATGGAGTTTGCTTGGAATGAATGAATGAATGAGTGAATTGTCCTTTGATGACACGTGGTGGAGATATCCAGGGAAGTGATCCCCACAGCCAGGGAACAGGGATTCTCCTGCAGGCATTTCCCAGGCAACTGGCCAGGCTTTCACAGAGGTTTTCTACAGCACAACTGGAACACTCATTAAAATACACAGCCAGGCTTTGGGAAGGGCTTAACAGGTGATGAAATCACTCACCACCAGCCAGGCCTGGAGGCAACATTCCCACTCCAAAAATCCCTGAGCAGCTTCTGCTTGTTTCACTCCAGCATCACTGGATGGGATGCAGATCCCAGGACACCTCTGTCTGCTCCATCTCTGGTTCCCTCACCCAGATGCACAGAGGTTCCCTCTCAGGTTCTCTCACACAGGTTCTCTCTGCAGATGCTGTCACACTTTGTGGCTATACCATGACAGTCTGACAGAAGTGTCCAGATTTGTTGGTATTGGCTGCAGGAGTCAGTCCCAAGTGGAAATTTGGTATGGGCTGTTCCCTCATCCACCTGGGAAAGAACAAACAAGCTTTGGCAGAAAAGGGTGTAAAGTGGCAAGGCAGAGGAAGGACAGAAGTGTTCCTGACTCAGTTGTAAGACCTTTTGCCTGCTGTGGTGGTGGGTATGGGGTGAAGGGAACACAGGAGAACTGGGGCAGAAGCTGAGGGGGATAGAGGAGAGATCAGTGGATAACATGGTAGGACAGATGTTGCCCATATAGCACATGTGGCTGCTTTTACAGCTTCTGAGCTCAGATTTGCTACTGAGGAATTGTCAGGTTTGGACCCATCAGGTCCAACCACCTTCTCCATGGCTAGAGGTGAGGATGGAGGTCCAGACTGCAGGATGTGGGTGACTCCTCACAGTCAGATGGACCTAGAAGCACTGGGGGAGGGGTGGGGGGAATGAGGCCCTATATGTTCTGCTGACACTTCTGCATCTCCTTTTGGGTTATTTTCCTCATAGACCACTGACCTTCCCCAGTCCTCCCCAGCACCTCCACGCTCTGTTGAAAGTTCTACTGGAGAAAAAGCTCTGAGTGCTCCTAAGCTCTGGTTTGAAGACAGGAGCTGGGGCCTGAGGGAGTTGCCAGTAAGTTAATGGGGTGCCAGTGATAGAGCTTATCCTGGGGTGCTGCACTTAGTGCTGTGCTCAGAGACTTTCCCTGTTGGGCTGTGGGTGCTGTGTTTGCATGGGCACACAGAAATTCCCTCTCTGCAGTTCAGCTGTCCCAGTGCAGCTCTCCAGCCTGGATGTGTTCTGGAAACAGGAGATCTCATTCACAAGGAATTTGCTCCTGTTACTTGGCCTTTCTTTTCCTTTGCTCAATTTCATCTCATTACCCACAGTTACACCCTGCAGAGCCATGTGGCAGCACTCTAGCAGGTATTTAAAGGGCTGCAGAGTGAGCCAATTGGTATGTTTAAAATCCATTCCATACCATGACCTAATGTATTTTCAATATGCTCAGATTTGTCAGGATCCATTGGGACTGAAAGAAGACTGACCAATTGCATGGGAATTTTGCACCCACCCTGCACTGCCCACGTCTCCCACACTCTACCAGTGCCCATCAGTCCAGGGCCACAGCTCCAGGAGCTGCTCTGGTCATCTCCTCTCTCTGCCAAACACATGATCCCGGGACTGCTAATTTGCTTTTGGGATCTTGTTTGCACAATTGCTGCTCTGGGATGTGTTGGGATAAACACTTTTGATTTCATTCTGGGGTTAAGATTAAATATCATTTCTACTTACTAGCACTGTAAGCACTGCTGGGGTTTTATTTCCTATTTTCTTTTGCTAGTTCCCATTTTCTTTTCTCTTTATTTACATGGCAACCACTCTGTGCTGGGAACTATCCAGAAGAGACACTACAGATTACAAATGTAAGGAAAATAGGAGGAGAGTGGCCAAAACCAGACCTTTTCCCCAGAAAGCTGGACAAGGACCTGCTGCCACATGAAGAGAGGGGGGAGGTGAGGCTGGAGGAGCTGGTCAGCTGCTCCTACTGAGGCAGAGTTTGCAGTTTGCCCTTGGAGAAGGCTCCAGCCTGGCAGAAGCATCCCCAGTCCAGCAGAAGCATCACTCAGCCCTTGCCCTGCTCAGCAGCAGCCTAATCCTCCCAGGGACCCCACCAGCAGCATCTCCCTCCATCCACCTCCCCAGGCTCTGCCTGCCTGTGCTGAAATCTGCCCTGTACACAGTCAAACCACTTGCCAGGTCAGAATTCCCTTCCCTATGCCTAAAACGATGTGACCTGGCTGAGCAAACCTCACTGTTGCTGCAGGCAGAAGGTTCAGGAGGGAAATTGAGTCAGTGCAATGGGGCTGCCCTTAGAGTCATGCTAATAGCAGAGTGATTTCCTCACACCTTTCCATCACTTCTGTGTAAAATCCTGGGCCTGGATTCACATATCACACAGGCAAAGAAGCCATTATTGGAGAAGAAAACAACTGCTTGTGGTTTGAAGTCTCAGTTCAATCTCCATGACTTCAAATTAATGACGTGCCCCATGTTTTCCTGAATTGTGATGTTTTCCTGTCTTAGGTCAGCCAGAATATCCTGCAGATAAACATTTCCCCCCTCCTTGGATCTACAAAGAGAGGTAGCTTTGGGCTCCATGTTTATACACAGCCTCTGAGCTATAAATTGGACATTTCTGCCACACACATTCCCTTAAGGGCCTGTAAGACTGCACACATCAGCTAAGTAATATTTTACTGGGGTTTGCTTTAATGACTTCAAAAGTGCTTATTCTTTCCCTCAACCAGCATTGCATGAATAAGGCAATTCTACAATTAATCCTGAATTACTCAGACATTGGACTTCATTTTCCTTAGCATTCAGGACAAGCTTTAAAAAGTTATTGCTTTCCCCCTCCTTTCTCTTGTTTTTTAAAGACTTCTTTAATCAGACCAAATGGAGCTTAAAAGTACTGGAAATGTCTGGTTTTCTTTCCTCCTCAGCCTGTTCAAAATCAAGCTAATGCCAAAGGACAGGAGAAGTGCTTTGCATTCAGGAGCTGAGCAAAGCGACAGGAGACTGAGGGAGTTTCTTCACACGTTGCTGATGCTCCTTTGGGGGCAAGAATTTTTGAGCAGCTGTGTTGGATCTCTGTGAAGGGACAGAGGTGGCTGATTTACACATTAGGGCCTATGGTTTGTGACCAGTGTCCACAAAAATGATCATTTTAGGAGTTTCAAACCCATTGAAGGTTGAGTGGATGCTTGAACAAGTCCTGAGGAGAGAATGAGATGAACTTGAGGAAACACAACAACTCCAGACATGGCTAAGGACCCCAAACCAGCCAAGGTGCTAACAAGTTCCAGTTCTCCCAGTGTACCCAAAGCCAAAGCTGCAGCTCCACCACATCCAGATGTTCCTGGAGCTCTTTGTCCTCTCTCTGCAGTCTGGTACTGAGTGTTTGATCTGCTAATTGGCAGCAAAGAAGAACACCTGAATTCTCCTAATATTGTCACCTGCCAATGTCTTCTGAAAACAACATGGCACCTTCTTCATCATGACACTAAGTGAACACAGCTGCAGGTTATCTACCACTGAGTGTGGTCACCTGTGGAGCATTGGAAACTTGGGTGGGGAGATCCTACTTTAGGGAGTCCTAGGGAGTGTGGTGCCTTGTCTGACAAGAAGGAGATAGCAGTTGGTTAAACCTGCTGGAGAGGAGAGAACTGATCCTTGTTTCATGCTAAGTCAATTCCTTTGCTTTCATCTTTTTTGTCTACAAGAATTTGAAGGATTCAGTTTTAGCTCTAAGTGTTTGGTCTGTGAATCTGCCTGGCTGGGGCTGGTTGTGGAATAGAGTTTTGTATGTCATTATTAAATTTCATGGTTTCATAGTTTGTTGAGGGGTTGGGATGGAGCTTAGAGATGATCCAGCCCCAACCCCTGACCTGGGCAGGGACACCTCCCACCAGAGCAGGTTGCTCAAGGCTCATCCAACCTGGCTGTGAACACTGCCAGGGCTGAGGCAGCCACAGCCTCCCTGGGCAACCTGGGACAGTGTCTCACTACCCTCACAGGGAAAAACTTCCTAAGAGCTAATCTAAATTTCCTCTCTTTCAATTTCTCCCCATTGCTCCTTGTTGGATCACAGTTCCTAATCAAGAGTCTCTCTGCAGCTTCCTTGGTGTCCCTTTAGCTCCTGGAAGGATGTGCTGAATACTTTTTTTAAGGCAGGAAGAGTAGATGTGGCAACAAGAAGCTGATGGACTAAAAAAAAAAATCGAACTATTTTATTTTGAAAGTGCTGAAAAAATATTCTTATTTTTACTACTGCAGTGCTGGGGTGGGGATAGCACTGATGTAAAAACTTCCATGTTCATACACAGACCCATGAGCTGTGTGATGCCAACAGCCCTTCCCCATGGGTGGTGGGATGAGGGAGCACAGCCATCCATGCACAGGGATGTCCACAGCATGCATGAAAGCAGCCCTGTGATGCCAGGACTCTGCTAAGTCCCATCCCATGGGAGCTCAGGGCTGTGGAGCTGGCACAGCTCTCTCTCCACGTCGTTGCGTTGCTGCCTGACACCAGTTGTTCACACCACACTCCATAGATCTGCATTAGCTCAGCCCTTCTCATTGCAGAGGCAGCTAATCCTGTGGGAAGCCTATAGGGCTCAAGTCCTCCTGGGTTTTTTTATGTTTAGTCTAGACTAGTAGACTTAGTGGCGCAGCAGCTCCATGGATTGGTGAGAGATTTACTGGAGTTGGGCCCTGGCAGACAGTAGTGTTTATGCACATGTGCTGATGCCCCCATGGCCCTGTGAGCCTGGCCCAGGCACAGCTGCTGAGCCCTGTGCAAGCTGCTGTCTCACCTTTGTGCCTCTCTCCCTGCAAGGACATGAAATGGCTGGTTTTGTGAGCCTAAGGCACAGAAACTTCTTAGAGCAAGTCTCTTCTCCACCCTCTGGGAGCTGGTGAGAATCATAGAATCATAGAATTTTAGGAGTTGGAATGGAGCTTGACACTGTCCCAGGTTGCCCAGGGAGGCTGTGGCTGCCCCAACCCTGGCAGTGTTCACAGCCAGGTTGGATGAGCCTTGAGCAACCTGCTCTGGTGGGAGGTGTCCCTGCCCAGGGCAGGAGGTTGGTACCGAATGATCTCTAAGCTCCATTCCAACCCCTAAAATTCTATGATTCTATGAATGTGTTGAGTCTTGTATCATGATTCAATGATGATCATAGTTTAGGTAAGGAACACTTTAGGCATCACCAAGTTGGTTGGGATTCAACATCATGCCTAGTCAGATGCATGGGGGCACATACTCCCTGCAGATCTCCTTAGCTCCTATGCACCCAATTTTGGCTGTGTGCAGGTTTTCAGGATGAGCAAAAGCAGCCTCAGATCTATCAGTTCCCTCCCCACAGCAGGTTCATACCACATCTCTCCTGAAGTTGCTTCTCCCCATCCCCCTTCTCCCTCCCCCTCCTTCCCTCAGCTCCAGTTCTCACATCCTGAGTTCATCAGTTTAAATCGCATCTGGGTGTAAATTGATTTCATTGCAGCCTCTGCCTCCACCTCTGCCTTGCCTTTAAATTGTATCTCAGCCTAAATCAATCTTATCCCAGCACTCAGCTGCTCTGCTCTTTATTCTTCCACTTCAATTGCAACTGGTTTTAAGGGGCCCAGCTCAGAGAGAGGTTTTTCTCCCTCAGCTTCTGCTCCTTTCTTGTTTCATCTAAATCACCTCCAGTATTAAGCAGGGACATCTTCCCCTTCTTCCCAGCCCTCACATGTTTAGCAAGTTAATATTTCCCCTTTGCAGCTCATCTGGTTTTAAACCAATTAGATTTCTTCTTTTTTTTTTTTTTTCATTTCCATAATATTACCAATTATTCTTTATTTTTCTGCCTTTTCTTAATGTTTTTCCTTCCTGTTTCAGTCTGTGGTGGCAGAGATAAGCAATGATTCCAGAAATAAGATGTGGCAGGTGCTGCTTCTCTGCTTGCAGGGCAGGAGGATAAACCCTGCCTGTCCCCACAGAGCTGATGGGAGAGGAGAAAGGAAGAATCTCTTCCTGTGTTCTCAGTCTTGTTATGAAGTGATTTAAGTAGCTGCACACAGGTTTGGGAGGGCAATGATGCAAATAGATGACATTTGGGATTTGCAGGAGTCTGGCTGGGACGTGGCCTCAGGGCTTTCCACAGCTGACTGAGGGGACTGAGCATTGCTGATGTTGCTGGAAGCAAAAAGGTACCAAACCTCCCGTTGGTTTCCCAGTGAGGCCAGAGGTGACAGGAAATCCATGTGCTTTAAAGCAGGTCCCTGCAGGCTACAGAGCAGGAAGCATTCCTGGACACTAGAGGTGGCAATGTGCCCAATTCCCATGGTCTTTCAGTGGCAGTCAGGGACCTACATGGGACAGTTGTCTCTGGAAACCTTCTTCCAGTTGTCTTTGTGTTGAAATGGCATTCAGGAACCTAAAGGTGCCCAAGGAACATCCTTAAACCTGCCAAAGACCTAAATCAGTATTTGTCAAGAGCCCTGACAAACCTTGATTGTATTTGTGTGACATATTCCTAGGCAGAAAGGAGGTACAACACCCCTTGGTGCTTTTCTGTTCAGTGTCCATGGAGGTAGCATCTGGACACAGACATTCTCCAGGTCCCCAGTGGCAGGTCCTCACTGGCATTGCAGCACTGGGTGTCAGTGGGTTAGTCTTCACTTTCAGAGTCCTCCTTGAACGTGGTGATGTGCTGGTTTGAGCTGGAGTAG
>NW_008670182.1:7787-7999 GCF_000695815.1 Acanthisitta chloris | reverse complement strand
TTTTATGTTCCATACTGTGCAGGTAGAGGTGTAACATGAAGTTTTGTAACTCACCTGAGCAGTTGTAGATTATTGAGGTTTCTGTACATGGTGTCAGATGCAGAGTCCTGTATTGTATTTGTGCCTAGAGGAAAAGGTTATTCTATACAGAGAAACTAACGGAATTTAATAAAAAAATTAATATGACACATCAGCTTTGGCCTCACTGAGCA
>NW_008670182.1:298-7616 GCF_000695815.1 Acanthisitta chloris | reverse complement strand
GGGGACAGCAGGGACAGCACACGGGAAACACCTTGGGCTGTGCCAGGGGAGTTCAGGCTGGACACTAGGACAATCCTGGGAAGGTTGTCCAGCCCTGGCACAGATGGAGTCACATCCCTGGGGGGACTTAACAGCCATGTGGATGTGGCACTTGGAGACATGGTCAGTGGTGGCCTTGGCACTGCTGGGCAGGGTTGGACTTGATAGGCTCAGAGGCCTTTTCCAGCCTCAATGACTGCGATTATACATTACTGCTCCAGTCCCTGATACTCAAACTGCCAGAGGGCAGGGACAGGTGGGATATTGGGAAGAAATCCTGCCCTGTGAGGTGCTGAGGCACTGGCACAGGCTGCCCAGAGCAGCTGTGGCTGCTCCAGCCCTGGGAGTGTTCCAGGCCAGGCTGGATGGGGTTGGAGCAGCCTGGGCTGCGGGGAGGTGTCCCTTAAATGAGCCTCAAGGTCTCTCCAACCCACCCATGTCACATCACAGCTCCTCCCTCGGCTGACCATGGCCAAGGCCAACTCCACCTCCTTGAAATCCTCAGTGCCCCTGCCCACCTGCCCCACCAGCCCCTGGAGGAACCCACCGCTGGCACACGAGTTTTGAGCTTTTATTGATAGTTGGAATTTACAGCCTAAAACTGACGACATAGATTGATGCAGACTTGGGTTTTGTCTTTTTTTCCTTTGCTTTTCTTTGTGTGTGTGTGTGTATTTTTTTTGTTGTTTTGTCTCTTTTTTACAAAAAAAACCAAACCAACCAAAAAAAAACCCAACGAAAATAACCAAAAAAAGCCACCAGCATCAGATTTACAATATAAAAGTTTCGACAGTCAAGAGACTAAAGTACATCTGGAATTACTCAGAAAAATAACCAGGGCAGAGGCAGAAAGTTAAAATCTGTCCCTCTATATACACATAGATACACAGAGATCGCGTACAAAGACCCGGAGGCGACATTTAAGGGCAGTTGGCATGGTGAGAAAAGGCTTCCCGACCTCCCTGTGCGGCCCTGCCCTCAGGGCCGGGGCGGGATCCCCTCCAGCCCTCCATCCTTCCAGCCCTCCTTCCTTCCATCCCTCCTTCCTTCCATCCCTCCTTCCTTCCATCCCTCCATCCCTCCCGGCCAGTGGTTCTTATTGCTATCAGCCCCCACGCGGGGAAGGCCTGAAGAGCTCCCGGTGCACGATTCCAGCCGGGATCACCCTCCCTTCCCGCGGGAAGCACCGCAGATTCCCAGGGAAACTCGAGGGGATGTGGAAGGGCAGGGAAAGGTTCGGAGTGCACTGACATCTGGGCTCAGCTCGGTGCCAGCACTGGTGCCAGTGGCACTGCCTCACTCCCAAACCCTCCCAAACCCTCCCGGCTCCGAGGGATCTCTGCGCTCAGGGAAGGCTCCAACAACCGTCCCAGCCTGGGAGACACAGGGAGGCACCGGAGGATTCCCACGGCCTTCTCCCACAGGGAGCCAGGGCAAGATCCAGGCATGGCCACAGAGCCCTCGGGAGCACCACGCGCTGTCCCGGGTGGAATGTGCCCCCTCAGGAGACACCTGGCTGGCCCTGCTGGGCTCCCACACCCTTTGGCACTCCTAGAGCTCAGGAATTACTTCCAAATAACTTGTTTTGGTTCACTGTCAGTTTACAGAAGAATTTGGGTCCTTCAGCCTGAGGTGGCGCCAGAGGTTCTGGGGGGGAATGGGCCGTGAATCCGTGGATTGTGCTAACAGTCTAAAAACCAAATGTTCCCATGGACCCGCAGCCCAAACACCCAGGCAGGGATGGAAAACCCTGGAGAGGCAACTCCAGAGGCTCCAACTCTAGAGCCAAAGGCCCAAGAGAAGGTGGGAAAGCCCATGGAATGTTCCCATGGCACTGACCAGGGCAATGGGTGGGTGGGACAGAGCTTACGGAGGGACTGGAGTGGATACACCCCGAGCAAAAACACCACTGGAGCCATGGAGATGTGGATGTGCAGCCATGGGATTGGGATCTGCAGTGATGGATAACTGGCTGTGCCCATTCCACCACTGCCCTGAGCACGGATCTCGTGCCAGGACTTGGGCTGGGAGAAAGAGAAGGTTTAGGAATCACTGGATCAAGAAAAATTCCTATCCAACTTGACATTTCAAGTCCAACTCCTCTCACACCTTCACGTCCAGGTCGGAGCCAAAAGGGAAAGACAGAGACAAGAACAGAAGGGAAAATCCATAACCTTTCCACGAACCACCCTGGAACAGCTTCACCCACCCAGAGAAATGGCCACAGGGATGAGCTGCTCCATTCTGTGCCCACACCCTCCTGGAATTCCAGCCCTGCGAAATCCCAGTCAGTCGCGAGGAAGGCGCAAAGTCCTTGGCAAGCCCAAAAGCTCCAAGAGGTCTGAGTAGAGTTCCCTGTGCCACATCCCAGTGAGGACAGCAAGGAGGGATGGAGCAGGAGAAGAGCCATGGACACGCCTGGAGCTCATGGAACAGGCTCCGGGAGGCTCCTGCCTGGCCCAGCAGGTCAGTGCTCCTCGCCCTGGAGCTGCTCCAGGCCTGATCCCAACCCAGAGCAGGGAAATCAGCACTTTCCACCCCAACAGGAACGAGGGACAGGCTGATCCAAACCAGGGAAATCCTGACCCAAACCAGGGAAATCCTGATGCCACGGGAAGTTCAACACAAAGTAGGGAAAAGCTGATCCCAACACTCTGTGTCCAGGCCCGGTGTTAGGGTTGGATCACAGACCTACACCAGCCCAAGGGGTTGGGATGAATCCGTGTCCCAGTGCCAAGGGGCGTCAGTCACAGAGCTTTGAATATTCCCAGTGCTTTCTGCTGCCACGGAAGGGAGGAGCAACGTTGAGAGGGAAAAGCTCCTCAAGGATTTCTCTGGGACTCTCTGGCAGGAAAATCACTTTCCACCCCCAAAACCCCCAAGTTCAGCTGGGGAATATTTATATTCCACCAGAGGAAAATATTTACAGGCCAAGGAGTTTTGGAATTTAAATTGCACATTAAATAAGGGAATACTCCACGTTAAACATGGAATTCCATGGTCTCTTGTACCAGGAGCTACATATGATCCATTTTTCTGGCGCTTTAAGCCCAGCTTCTCTCCCACTCAGAGGACAGATCAGTGCCCAGGCTGGAGCTGGAAACATCTGGAGCAGACAGGAGGATGGACACAGAATTCCCCTTTCCCCACTCATGGCACCTCCATTATCCCTTGGGAAAAGGATAAAGCTCTCTGGGCACAACCTCAAAGGGAACCCCCGGAGCTGTGCATGTTGCTGAGGATTCCCAAAGGATGTTTTCCCTCTCCTTTGAGGAATGCTGACAGGGATGCTGGCAGGACACTCCCATCCCAAAGCCAGGAGACGTCCAGGAAGGGAGGGGAAGGGGCTTTGGATCCCTGTGGGTCCCTGAGGCAGCCCTGGCACAGCTAGAAGCACAGCCAAGTGCTCGGTGACCACACCAGGGATGGATACCAGGGATACAGGGATGGACGAACTGGGAGAAGTAGCTGAGAGGGGTCAGAGGAAGAGCAGAGGGAGCAGAAATACCTTTGCTGGGATCTGGATGGATATAAGGCACTTGGAAGGACAGTGGGATGCTTGGGAATGGTCATTATCCATACACTGTGGGTTCCCTGGGCACAGGGTTTCTCCTTCCCTGTTTCCTGGACATCTGGGGATGGAACGTGACTTGGCTCCAAGCTGGAATGAGAAGAAATGGCTCCAAGGCACTGGGGCTGTGTGGAGCTGTGCCCTGGAGCAGCTCCTGGCTCCAGGGGGTCCTGGAGCTGGGAGTGTCCAACTGAGCCATTCCTTGGAAAAGCTGCACTGGGTCCAGAGTGAGGGGGAGGAATAGCACAGGATGTGATGCAAGACATGGGAATTGATTGCCAATTAGTAGGATGCAGCTCAAGGGAAGGGACGGGAAAAGGGGAGAGGGGAAAAGGAAGAGGAGGGAAGGGAAGGACAAGGACACAGAAGGAAGGATCAAGGCAAAGACCATGGAAAGCACGTGAGGACCATGGGACACACACAGTGAACAACTGCAAAGACAAAGGAACAAGGGCAAGGCCCATGGAAGGTGTGTGAGGACCAGGAGCGGCTGCGAGGAGCATGGAATGGCCACGAGGAGCATGGAATGGCCACGAGGAGCACGGAATGGCCATGAGCAGTGAGCACACACAGGGCCTGGGGCAGAGCAGCAGAATCTCCATGCCCACAGCCCCAGGAGCACAAAGCCCCACAGGTGGCTCCTCAGCACCTCCTGGACAGGCCCAAGAGGCTCCACATGGGGCCCAGAATTCCACGGGGCTCCCACAAGGAGAGGGGTGGGTTCCACGTGCTGTGCCTGTGGCTCAGCCCCACGAGGCCAAGGAGACTCCGGTGGTGCTGCCAGAGCTTTTCCAGGGCCACCGGCAGTAGGAGAACCTCCACAGCACCGCCAGGACTCCTGCACAGGCCCAAGAAACTACCTCTGAGCATCAAAACTAGGGGAAAAGGCTTTCCACAGTCTACATCTGTCCAAAGGATTTGAGGGAATCAAAAACAGACAGGGAAGGATGTGCCCTCTGTAAAAGCCCCAGGAGATTCCTCCTCCCTGTCACATCCAGTACAAAAATACTCTTTACACAGAGAATATTCCACTCACGCTGTCCCAGTTCTGCTGGGAGGTGACCACCATGGGGAAAACCAGGGAATTCCTGTACAAATCCAAGTGGAAAGTGGGACAGGACACCCCAAAGGGAACAAGGTAAGAGGTTTGGATGTGGAACGTCAATGTGGAGGAGCCAAACTGTCCATTTTCTGTGTGCCTGACACAAAGCTCAGCCAGAAATGTCCATGGAAAACACCTCTTGGGTTTCCCAGGAAACTCCCCCGGTTGGCATCAGAAATCACCTTCTCCCCCCAGGCCCAACAGCATTCCCCAGGAACTTTGGCCAACGCCAACAGAAACTGATCCAACCTATTGCCCAAAGAATCTTGGGCTTCCACTGAAGGACCAGGAGGAGATGAAGGAATTGAGTTTCACTCTCCCTGGGGTGAGGATGGATGGAAAAGCTCCAGGCAGAGCTGAATTCCTCATCACCCAAGGAGCCTGTTCTCCCCACGCCCCAACCAGCCAGAGACAATTCCAGAACTGGTCCAACTGATGGGTTCCACCTGCTAACTGTGCTCCAGAGGGTCCCTTCCCTCCCATCCCAGCATGGGGCTGCAGGGAAACTGGGATCACTGCAGAACCACTGCTCATTGTAAGCTCCCAGTCAATGCCCAGATGAACTGGAACATTCCAGCAGAACCATTCCACCAGAAGGTGGCCTGGATGGCCTCGGGACTGCACAACAGACTATGGTGGCTGATGTGGCTGATCACAGAGCAGTGCAGAGAGCAAAGTCCAGCTCCTTGTGCTCCCAGTGTTCCCTTCCCAAGGCTCCTCACAGCACCCAACTGGGTGTGGATAAACAGCCATGGAATGGGACGTGTTGCAAACATGGATCTAGAGCCACACTCAGGCAAAGCTGGAATGGCATAGTCTCCATGGATGGGGACACATTCCAAACACTGCACTCCAGGGAGGAGAGGAGGGACAGTGCTGGAGAGGACTTGGGATGAGTCTCCGTCGCTTCCAGAGCTGAGCAAGCCTAGGGGGCTCCAGGGACAAGTGGGGAAGGAATTCCAACTCCAGTAGCCAACGGATCCTGCACAAGGAGGAGGGATCCTCCAACCTCCACCCATTCCAGGTGGGAAGCTGAGACTCAGAAGGACATTGACTCCTGACTTCCCTCTCAGGAAGGTGAGGAAGCACCACCTGACTCTGGGTCTGTTCTGAACTGCCACCCCCAGGCAGGAGGAGTTTTTCTGGATCAGCTCATGGCTGGGCTGAGGAACAGCCCCAGGGGCACGATGAGGAACAATTCCAAGCTTCAATGCCATCCATGGAGGGACTGTCCAAGGGCACAAAAGCCACAGAGTTTGTCCCTCCCTACAAATCTGACTCAGTCCTGGTGACACACTCAGCACAAGGGAAGGGCACACAGAGTAACCAAAGGATTAGGAGTCCCCAGTGACTGCACTGGGGGTGGATCTGCTCATGGGATATGCCTAAAGATGTCACTGTTCATGGACACAGAGACGGAGCCAAAAGCAACTATGAGTTGAGAACCTGCAGCGAAAGGCACAGACAGACAAGTCCTCTCAGAGACATCCCAGGGTGTTATTGCTGCCACTTGCCCCATGTCCCTGTCCAGCTGGAATTCCTGCTCCCAAACCACAGCGTCCCGAGGCCCAGAGGTCCTGCCCTGCACTCAGGAGATGTGACGTGACCCCTGACTGATGCAACCCAACACCGACACGGTTTCTCTGCCTGATGAGGTGGCTGAGAACAGCTCAGAGCCCGAAAGATAATCAAACTGTGTCTGCTATGGACATTTCCCTCTCATCTGATCCCAAATGGATGTGGTAGAACCCACAAGCACAGGAGAAGAGGCTGGAAGAGCACCATGGATGGGACCAGAGCCCAAGTGTGGTCTCCAACCAGCTGATGTGCCAGAAAAAGAGTCGTTCAGCTCTCATGGTATCAGCTCTGGGTGTTCAAAGAATGCCCCAAGTAACCTGATTTTCAGCAGATGCCTAGCACCAATCCTCTGAAAATTAAGACTTTGATGTGTCTCTCCATGAGGAGCTCAAACCCACAGTCCTGGCTCGGAGTGGGATTGATCCCTGGACACCAAGCAGGGGAACCAAAGCACAAAGTGAGATTACTTTCCCTCCCAGTGCAATGTAATTGAAATTACTCATTTTCAATGACAAGGAGTGAGTGAAGACTTCCAGAGTAACATTCCTGGGCCAAACCAGCACCTGACTCCCAAGGAACCACAGCTGGGAGAACCCCCAGCCCTGCCAGCAGCACGAGTGAGCCCCAGCCCCAGCACACAGCTCCAGTGACCCCCAGCATCCCATGCCCTGGGATTCCAGCGAGGCAAGCCCTCCCATGCCCCAGTGAGGTGGTCTGGGCATCGCGGGGCACAGAGCCCGCAGGACACGCACCTTCTCCTCACTCCTCCCTCTCCACACACTGACCACAGTGCAGACACTTGCTCCCCTCTCTGTCCCAGACCCCGAGCCCTTCCCCTCCCTGCTCCTGCCCCCGCCCGGGGGGTCTCCCACCCCCTGGGGCTGTGCCGGGGCCAAGTCACTGCCCCACGCTGTCACTAGGTACAAAGTGCAAAAGTGTTGCTGTTCCTGCATCCATTAAAAATGTTACGAACAGAACAAAACAAACAAAAAGGATTTCCATCAGCATTTGGAAACACACCAGGTCTC
>NW_008670182.1:0-258 GCF_000695815.1 Acanthisitta chloris | reverse complement strand
TCCCCTGAGGGCCCGGAGCCCCCTGGGCAGCTCGCCCAAGGACAGCCAGCCCACCCGGCCTCGCCCCAGCCCCAGCTGCTGCTCTGAGCCCTCCTGCAGAAGGTTTGCATCTCTCCTCCTCTGAAATGTTTCTGGTAAGGCTTTATTGCTATACAAAAGCGGTGCAAAGGCTGCCCGGGGCCAGCTCCGGCGGGACCGGCGCCGCTCCCGCTGCCTCCGAGAGCCGGCACAGGGCTGAGCCCCAGTACAGAACACACT
>NW_008670181.1:9457-18133 GCF_000695815.1 Acanthisitta chloris | reverse complement strand
TGCAGGAGGCTCTGGGGGATGCAGGAGCAAGCAGGAGGGACTGAGGGAGTGGGAATGAAGGAGGGAAGGGTCTGTTGATGGCAGGGGAGGGCAAACCATCAGTTTTACAATCTTCCTCTAAGGACTAAATTGCAGGAGGCTCTGGGGGATGCAGGAGCAAGCAGGAGGGACTGAGGGAGTGGGAATGAAGGAGGGAAGGGTCTGTTGATGGCAGGGGAGGGCAAACCATCAGTTTTACAATCTTCCTCTAAGGACTAAATGTGTGGAGTGGAATTCATCCTGCTAACTCCAGACCTTGGCACCAAGTCACCAGTCAGGAGCAGGGAAGAGGTTGAGGGAGTCTTGGGTGCCTCCTCGCAGCCTCTGGCAATCCATGGCTTAGGAAACCCCTGGGTTTTGGAATCTCTGCATCCAAACCAACACCACCAGATCAGATCCCAGCTGTGGGAATGAAGGAGGGAAGGGTCTGTTGATGGCAGGGGATGGCAAACCATCGGTTTTACAATCTTCCTCTAAAGACTAAGCCCAAAGTGTGGAATTCATCCTGCTAACTCCAGACCTTGGCACCAAGTCACCAGTCAGGAGCAGGGAAGAGGTTGAGGGAGTCTTGGGTGCCTCCTCGCAGCCTCTGGCAATCCATGGCTTAGGAAACCCCTGGGTTTTGGAATCTCTGCATCCAAACCAACACATCAGATCCCAGCTGGATCTGCTCACCACACATCACTCTTCTCTCACTTAAACTTCAGGTCTCTGCAACTCCCTGTGAGCACTTTGCAGGCTGCGTGTTCCGAAGGGTTCGGAGTTTGGGGCAGCTGAACTCAGACTTGGCTCCTGGGAAAGGTTAATTAGGACAGGAAAAAGAAAGAGTCAGTGAGAACCTGACGAGAAGAGCATGATAATGTTCCTGCTTTGAGTTTTTTGTCCTGCTGTGGTATTCCAGAGGAATATCCCATTGGGAGATGCCCAGCAGTGGAGCTTGCTGTGACACACAACTGGCTCACTGCAGTGAGGCTTTTCACCTGCTTATCTCTGCTTATCTTGTCTTTTGATTTTCAGTTTCCTAAAAGACGTGGTGGCAGATAATCATTAACTTTCTTCTGTAACAGATCAGTGCCTACATGAAATCAGATCACAGCTGAGTTTCACTGGGTCTGCTCAGTCCAGAAATGAGTGTCCTTCCTCTGCCAGTTGTGAGGAAGGGAAGGGGGAGAGAACAGGCACAGAGCTGTTAACTGTCCATAGTCATTAGATCACCTAAGTATGATTAATTTTTCTCAGAATGATCTGGTTCTTCCCCCAAAAGCCTCTTGCACTGATGGTAAAGAGGCCCCAGAAACTGGTATATGTGTAAAGATACAGGGAATGAGTTACTCACTGCCTACACATGTGCTGAGCTATTCAAGGCCGAAACTTTTGCTTTGCAGTTCTGGATGACCCAGAAATATTCTTTCAACACGAGGGATTGGCCAGAGCAGGTTTGCCCAGCTGAAGCATTCCCAACTCCTGCTTTGCTCTCATGCATCCCTCGGTGGTGACAGGGGCTGGAGCTGTCCTGGTCCTTTGTCTGCTCTAGTCTAACCAACCTCAGGGCTGTGTCTGCTCCTCTCTCTTCCTTGGGGCAAACATCCTGAGACCAACAATTTCTCACTGTCAGAAGATTTTCTGGGTGTACCTGGTGGGATTCACTTCTCCTACAGCTGCTCTTAACTTGCTTACAGTTAGTTGCTGATGCTGAAGGAGATTCAGACACACTAGGTGAGATTTATGTGTCCAAACTTACAGACCCTTCTGCCACAGCATGGTGTGAACTGCACCCCAGGTGCCCACCCAGGACACCTGAGCTGGGGCCCAGGTGTCCACCCAGGACACCTGAGCTGTGGTCCAGGTGTCCACCCAGGGCAGCCAAACCATGACTTAAAACACCTTATTCTTTCCCTTTGCTGTCGAGAGATCCTGAACAGCTCATCATGTGCCAAGGTCTGGAGTTAGCAGGATGAATTCCACACTTTGGGCTTAGTCTTTAGAGGAAGATTGTAAAACCGATGGTTTGCCATCCCCTGCCATCAACAGACCCTTCCCTCCTTCATTCCCATGGAGCAATTCCCCTCTCCTCCTGTTCCCAGGTGCTGCAGGACAGGGACAGCAGCAAACCAGTTCCTCACAGGCTGAGGGATGTGGGGCTGACACGTGGCTTTAGGGCCAGGCTGACTCACTTGCTGTTATGGAGTTTTGGTGTCTTTTTATAAACAAGGTTTGGTTGCAGGGACTTTTGAGAGGGTTTTTTTTTTCCTTAATATTTTGAGGAACAAAACGTCAAGAACTTTAAGAAAATACCCACAGCAGCCAACTGCCATCAAGGGGGAAAGCAAGAAAGCATAAAGAAATGCACCTAAGCTGCCTGATAAACTGTAGGACACGGCTCACCTCCTCTCATTTGCTTCAGCCCACTGCCCAGACCACAAGAGAACTGTGAGGAGAGGCAAGTCCAGTCCAGTCTGACTGAAACCAGTGACGTAAATGCACTCAAACTGGTGCAGGAGGAGCAGGAGGCAGTGGGGCCTCTCTGGTTGTGCCTTTGCAAATGTGTAACCTGAGGTGGGGACACAGCAAGAGAGGGAGAAACAACACAGAGTTTTGTAGTATTGAAAAGTCATTTGACATTTAAGACACTTGAAACAGTAACCAAGAGGGGGAGAAAACAACTGTGATGAGCTTCAAAGGAATGGTATCAGCTGAACTGTTCCAGGAGTTGGTTGAGTCACTTTTTCACTCTTGTTTTGTTAGACCTTCACAGGGTGATAAGAAAACAGAAGAGAACAGAGCAGCCCTCACCAGAGTCAGTTAAGTCAGGGCTCAGCCTGAGGTTTGCAAACCAAACCATGGAGAGCAGCACAATGGTGGAGTTGGGTTTAGGTTGGTGCCTTTCCTCTGCAGAGTGAGGCTGGTTCTTCTCCTCTGCTTCCTTTTATCCAGCTTCCAGGGAGGTCATTGCCTTCCAGGCCTCAGCTGAGCTGGGCCAGCACAGGTAGGTATCATCCATCCACAGGTAGATATCCATCCACAGGTAGATATCCATCCACAGGTAGATATCCATCCACAGGTAGATATCCATCCACAGGTAGATATCCATCCACAGGTAGATATCCATCCACAGGTAGATAGATATCCATCCACAGGTAGTTATCACCCATCCACAGGTAGATATCATCCATCCACAGGTAGATAGATATCCATCCACAGGTAGTTGTCATCCATCCACTGGTAGTCACAGCACCAACTCCAGGAGTCCCTGGGAATCCAGGCTGCCTGGAAGGTGGATCAGAAGACTAAAGACTGCTCTACCTGGGTTTTTGCAGAGTCAGGGACCCTGTACCTGTGCCCCAGGGAGGACAGTTGCAGTCTGGGCTTGCTTAAACCCACCAGTGGGTTTCAGTCATTTTTCAGCATATTTCCTGTGTAATATGCGAAAGTCAGAGCTGTGCCTCGAAGGGGAGACGACCACACCAGACATTAAACCTCTTCTTCCTGCAGCCTGGGGCTCATCAGAGTGAAAGCCACTGGCCAGACAGAGCATACAGAAGCTCCCCTCTCACCTCTTGGGCCCAGCCTTGGTCTCCCACACACCTGAGTAACCTGTGCTAAGGGTGCCCTGGTGAACCTCCCTGATGCCCCCAGGAGGGCTTGGAGGAGGTTGGGTGAACAGAGCTCAGCACACAGCTCAGCACACAGCTCAGCACACAGCTGCATGAGCAGAAAAGATGAAAATAAGGTGGGGAAGACAAGACATAACTTCTAGGAGAGCTCAGGGGAAGCTCTCGCACAGGTCTGGGGATGAGCAGTACGAGTTTTCACACGTGGCTGAGGATCTCTCACCCACACATCACCCTTGTCTGTAAACAAACACCCCCAGTCGCAGCCAGCAGTGAGTATTTCTGTTGTTGGGGATGCTATTGCACGTGAGTTAATGTGGGGACAAGCTGCAATGTGTGCAGTTCTGTGAGCAGTGGAAGATCATCCTCCTGGTCTGGTGTGACACCCGAGCAGGAGCCTGGCAGAGCAGGGGAGGGCACAAAGGAGCTCAGCAAGGAAACAGAGTAGAGCTGTGTCCAGCAGACACTAAGCACAGGAATTAGTCACATGCATGAACCACCAGGCCATGAGGAGCAAGGCACAGCTCCTAGGAGGAGCACACACTGAAAGCAAAAGGCATCTCCTTGCTCAGGGTTCCCAGACCAGGTAACTCACAGGGAGTGAGGGGCTGTGGCATGGGGAGCAGCCAGGGACATCCTGGGGAAACAGCGTGATCACAGGATTACAGAATTTTAGAGGTTGGAATGGACCTTACAGATCACCCAGTCCCAACCCCTGCCCTGGCAGGGACACCTCTCCACTAGAGCAGGATGCTCAAGGCTCATCCAGCCTGGCTTTGGATGCTCTGCAGCCAGTGCCATTTGTCCCTCAGGGAGGGACACATCTCCTGCTCACACCAGAGCAGAGCCCACAGCTTTCTCACTGTCTTCAGATCACCTTTCAGCCGAGCAACTTTCAGTGGCAACTGCCCAGGCAGACGCTGGTATGAGCTTTAAATAGAGAGAGGAGAAAGCTTTCCCGGGCCCCTGCCCTGCTAACCACAGCAGGAAGAGCTGCTCGGCTGAGATTGCTCTCACCCCCAGCACATCTGGCTCTGAATTCAATTTGTCCTCCCAGCTGTCGCATCCTCTCTCTCCACATCCCAAGGCAGCAGAAGCCAACTCTGACGTTTAGAGATGAGCAATAAATTTCAGCCAGTTCCAGTTCTGTCTGTCCCACAGGGTGCTGAGCTTTCCTCCCTGCAGCTCAGGCACCACAGGGGCACAGCTGGGCTGGGTTTATGGCCCTCACAGCTGGATGTTTTCACGTGTGCTCAGGCACAGGGACAGGCTGCTGGGTGTCAGCAGGGAAAGGAGTGGATGGAATACAAATGAGAGCTCTGTGTCTGAGTGAAGCGTTCTCAGCTCAGCCTGCACTGGATGGAGCTCAGAGCAGTCTGGTCTAGCTGCAGATGTCCCTGCTCCCTGCAGGGGGTTGGACTGAATGACCTTTCAAGGTCTATTTCAACTTGAACCAATGATTCTGTGAAGCTGCAGGGACCAGACTCCTGCGATTTCAGCCGTGCTCTGACAGTAACTTACGTGACCTTAGGTTATCCAGTTGGTATCTTCAGCAGGTTTTGGTTTCCCCAGCTGTGGGGACTTTGCAGGGTTTAGGATACCATGGTTGATGTGTGAACCACTGCTTTATCAGAGTGAGAACCATGTGGAAACCCCCACTCAGCCACTAACACAGCGTCTCCTTCTTTCCCAGGCAAGCTGCTAAAGGTCACCCTTGTTTTCAGCCTGCAGCTCGTGTTTCAGGTAAGAAGTTTTCAACAACATTGCTGAAATCCAACTGCTTTGTGTTGTGGGTAAAGAGATCTCAGAAGCTCAGAGCAGCCACCCACAGCCCCAGAGATGTGCAGGGTCACTGCTGCTCACCCCAGGATCAGTGATGGGAGGGGAGAGCAGAGCCCTGCTAGAGGAAAACAAACAAGAGGAACAAAACCAAGGAGAGAAAGAAACAGTAACAAATCCTGCGATTTCCAGACTGCCTGGGCTGTCAGAGGCCCCTGCAGCCCCAAAAATGAGCATTTCCAGGGCAGCCAGGAATCTCCTACACCGATCACAGCAAGCAGCTGCCTCCCTGCTCCCTGCAAATCCCTGGTCAAGGTGCTGAGCCCGAGGAGGAAGAGTTCAGCATCTTCCTCTGCCTGTTCCTGTCACCCTGGCCCAGGGAGAGCCCCAAGCACTATGACCTGCTGCCAGTTTGGAGTCCTGGCCCCAGTGCTCACAGTCCCACGGCCTCACCAGTCACCCCTGGGCCCGTGGGGCTCCCAGGGCTCAGCACAGCAGGCAGAGCTGAGCAGCCCCTTCTTTTCCCTTTCACTGCTGGCGGCCTGGAGGCAGGATGTGGTGAAAGCCAAGCTGCCGAGATGGAGAGCGCGGAGATGCTCAGCGATAGCGGGAGGAGGTATCCAGGGGAAACCTTTCATCTCTGCACGATGGGGAGAAGGTTCTGGAGACTAATAAGTGACAGAAAGCAGGGCACGGATACCACAGGCTCCCTCTGCTCTGCAGGTTATGGCAGTGTAGGAAGATGAAACAAGAATAATCAGAACTGAAATCAGGGGCCTGAATGAAGCTGTGACACCGTATCTGTGCCGGCACGGAGCAGCTTCCTGCGGCACTTCCTCACAGCCTCACTGACACCTTCAGTTTAGCTGAAGGGTGGTTTATTTCTCACATTTTATCCGAGAGCCAGCTGGCTACTCATAGCTGGAGGTGCGTCCTGCAACCCGCTGGAAAGCTGCCACACATCTGAGGGTTTGCAGGTGTCACTTTGGCTGAGCACTAAACATTTCTGGTGGAATTCCCACTTGGAGCCCCCCCAAAAAGCCCCAAACTCCGCAAAGTCATGGGAAATGTTTTCAGCCATGAGGTCATGCCAGCTCTGTCGTGATGTTGGCATGAGCCAACACTTGGGAACTTCCTGGGTCTTCTCTCCAGGCTCCCTTCCCAGCACGGCCAGGCAGGGCCACAGTCCCTGTGCCAACATACTCTTCTTTCCTCTTCTAGTTCTGTGCTGGGGACAATGTCACCGATGACTATGACTCCAACAGCACCATTGACTACAGCATGTTCGAGAACCTGTGTGAGAAGAAGGAAGTCAGGACTTTCCGTGCCGCCTTCCTCCCAGCCATGTACAGCATCATCTGCTTCATAGGGCTGCTGGGGAACGGGCTGGTCATGCTCACCTACATCTACTTCAAGAGGCTCAAGACCATGACTGACATCTACTTGCTGGTTCATAAAAATATGACTTTTCTGGAAAGGTTTCCCACCTGCTGACTCTCCCTTTCTGGGCCACGAGCGCAGCCAAGCACTGGCTCTTTGGGAAGTTTGCCTGCAAAGCTGTGTACTGCATCTGCAAGATGAGTTTTTTCAGTGGGATGCTGCTCCTCCTGTCCATCAGCATCGACAGGTACTTCGCCATTGTCCAGGCTGCCTCGGCCCACCGCCTGCGCCCCCGGATGATATTCCTCAGCAAGGTGACATGCATCCTCATCTGGCTCCTGGCCTTCATCCTCTCCATCCCTGAGCTGGTGCACAGTGGTGTGAATAACGTGGACACCCATCCCCATTGCTCCATCATCGCTCAGGACTTACAGTCCTTCAACACTGGCATCAAAGTGTCCCAAATGGTTTTTGGTTTCTTAATTCCCCTCGTGGTCATGTCTGTGTGCTACCTCATCATCATCAAAACGTTGCTCCAGGCCCGCAACTTTGAGAAGAACAAAGCCATCAAGGTCATCATCGCTGTGGTCATCGTCTTCATTGTCTTCCAGCTGCCCTACAACGGTGTCATGCTGGCCAAGACCATCTCAGCCTTCAACAACACCAGCTCGTGCGACGAGAGCAAGAAGCTCGACATGGCAGATGATGTGACCTACACCTTGGCCTGCTTCCGATGCTGCCTCAACCCCTTCCTCTACGCCTTCATCGGCGTCAAGTTCCGCAACGACCTCTTCAAGCTGCTGAAGGAGTTGGGCTGCCTGAGCCAGGAGCGCCTCTGGCAGCTCTCCTCCTGCCGCGAGAGCAAGAGGTTCTCCTTTGCCATGGAGACAGAGACAACCACCACCTTCTCCCCGTGAGCCAAGCTCCAGGCAGGCTTTGGCCGAGCTGGAATGGCTTTGAACACTTGCTCTATTCCAAACTCCTGGCAGAGCGAGACCTGCCACACTGCAGGGAAGGCGAGAGGAAAACCCCGGAGCCTCCCCGTGTTTCAGGCAGTGAGGACTGCTGGCCAGTATCCCATGGATGCAGAGACTCCAACAGAGCTGTCAGTAACAAGGGAGAGGTGGTGAGTCTACCATTTCTCCTGTCATTTCACCTTTAGTTTAGGCTTTCCTAGTGTGAATGAGAAATGCTCCAATCAGAACACTTTCCCTAGAAGCTACAAATACCAAGAGAAACAGAAGTTGGTGCAGTAGAACTGTTTGGTTTGGAGCTGAGCTTCCAGGAGCATCAGCCTTGCTGTGGATGTTGCTTTTAAGAAGACAGCCTGTTGCTGGGACACACCTACAGAAATACCTCTTGCACCAAGTCAAGCCGAGACAAACCAGCACCAGCAGCCTCAGGCTCAGACACTGTGGAGTATCCAAGCACATGACTCTGCTTTGCCCTTCCCCATGAAAACTGAGAAATGTCTATAGATACTACTAAATCCATACAAATCATAGCCATAATCTCAATTACTTTGTATAATGTTGTGGCCACTCATAGGTTTGTCAGGAAAAGCATAAG
Organism: Acanthisitta chloris; assembly: GCF_000695815.1. Lineage (NCBI taxonomy): Eukaryota > Metazoa > Chordata > Aves > Passeriformes > Acanthisittidae > Acanthisitta > Acanthisitta chloris. Next base: position 9,755 of record NW_008670181.1, on the reverse strand, counting down.
TTCCACTTCGCTGCTGCCTCTATCCTGTGCTAGACCTCAAGAGATAAACATGAATGTGGGTTTTCTCCTCCCTTCTCAACCTCTGTGTCCTTCTCACAGGACTTCAGCTGCCTTTGAGGTCAGCTCTGTACCTCACTCATAAGCTATCAGGACGTGTTTCTCGTTGGAGCTGGCGGCACTAACAAAGTCATCGCTCCCTGAGGTTTGATCTAAGCACAAAGGACAGTCACATGCTGAGGATCACTGCCAGGGTCATGGCAGCTGAACAGCAGATTATTGTCATGGAAAGTAAGACCTT
>NW_008670181.1:383-9398 GCF_000695815.1 Acanthisitta chloris | reverse complement strand
CCCTGGGAGCCGTCGTGGTGGGACAGCTGAACGTCAGCTGGGAGGAGCTGCTGCAGTGCCTGTGCAGCTGCTCCTGTCCTTGCCCTGTGTGCTCTGATCCCACAGCACACAGCTCTCCTGGAGCCATCTCAGTGGGGAGAGGTCTCAGCCACGAGCAGCTCCTGGGGCTGGCAGAGGAGCCATGTCCATGTCCCCCCAACACACAGAGCCCAAGGAGCAAAACACTCAGTAAACAGACATTTATCCTTTTGTTTCCACACATGGATCCATCAGGAGCGAGACAGGGAACTCGGGATCATAGTTTGGAAAGCTTTAGAGACATGAGGAGTAAGATCAACCTTCCAAGGCAGAACTTTGAGACAGCACTGCCAGTTATTTACCTGGCTGCCACCCTAATTAAATCAATTCTTCATTATCCATTTGGGTCTGGGCTGTGGGATTTTGCCAAGGGCTGGGATTTGAGAATAAAGGACATCCATGTTACCTGTCTGTGCTGCACTGTTTATCTCAGTTACTTATACAATGCCCAGGTAACATGTACAGAACTGCTGCTTCTCTGCCACATGAAATGGGGGTCACAACTGACACCAAACAGACATTTATCCCTGGTTTGTTCCTTGTCCTTACTCAGGCAAGACACAGCCAACAAGAGTTTGGCCAGAGCAAGAGACATCCCTAGCTCAGGTCACCCCTGGCTCAGGTCACCCCTGGCTCAGGTCTTTCCAGTTTTCCTCACCTGTAACAATATTTTCTCAATGTATATTCAATATGTAAAGCTGCTTTACACAGAAGAAGTAAAATATGTTCCTGAATGTATCCTTAACACACACTGCTCTCACGGAATCTTTCCATGTGGAATCCATTCACCTCATTCCAGCAGGAAAACTGCTCTACCAACACACGGAGCTGCACTTGGCTCCTGTTGATAAAAGCCATTCCCCTCCTGCTGATGGAGATGTCTTCAGGTCTTTATGGACCAGAGGTGTTCCAAATAGGACAACACACAGCTGCTTCCATAAATGAATCATTGAATCATAGAATCATAGAATCAACCAGGTTGGAGGAGACTTCCAAGATCATCAAGTCCAACCCTACTGTGGTTACCAGACCATGGCACTAAGTGCCACATCCAGTCTCAGCTTGAAAACCTCCAGGGATGGTGAATCCACCACCTCCCTGGGCAGCACATTCCAATGCCTGAGCACTCTCTCCAGAAAAAATCTCTTCCTAAGATCCAACCTAACCCTCCCCTGGCAGAGCTTGAGTCTGTGCCCTCTTGTCCTGCTGCTGGTTGCCTGGGAGAAGAGACCAACCCCCACCTGACTCCAACCTCCTGGCAGGGAGTTGCAGAGGGTGAGGAGGCGTCCCCTGAGCCTCCTCTTCTCCAGGCTGAACACCCCCAGCTCCCTCAGCCTCTCCTCATGGCACTTGTGCTCCAGTCCCTTCACCAGCCTCGTTGCTCTGCTCTGGACAATGAGATCCAAAGGCATCAGGTGGGGCAGCAGCAGATGGTGCCCTAACGAGGCAGAGATGGTGTCAGAGTGCCCAACTTGCCACATTTAAATGCAATGGAAGGAACAAATTTGCCTCTAATTAAGAGGAGTCACGTTAACATTGGCCTAAGATCCCTTTGAGGTTCCCCACTGATGTCTGAAAATTGACTGTACTTTGCTACTTGTGGAAAATAAATTGTAACAATTTAAATAAACCACCTTTGGTTTTCTGTTGCATTTCCTCTGTCGGATGTACCTCGTGCAGTCACAGCCCTAGGTCCTCTCAGGGGCTGCCTGATCAGCTCAGCTTCGTACCAGTGCTGCCCTGGAAAGGTAGCATGTAAAACAAACGAGAAAAATGTTGGTTGACTTCATTTGCTGATGGTTGTACAGGTTCCAAGTCACCAGCAGGTTAAGGAGTCTGTATTTTAACTCCAACCCACCTGCCCTAACAGCTGGATACACCTCATGGCTACTCACCAACATTTGTGAAAAGCCCTCGTGCTGGAACATTTTATTGTTCCCTTTCAGACTAAAATTCAGCAGTGATACTCCTTGTCACTGTGGGAATTGGGGAGAGGCAGTGACCACAGCTCTGGGGGCTCCAACATCCCCAGCCAGGGTGAGAGCAGGAACTAGAACAGGCACAACTAACATGCACACAGTGCTCCTCCCTGGCTTCCCCAGTGAGCTTACACCTCAAGGCACACAGGGATGACCCATACCCTTTACACAAACTGTCTCATAATTGCAACCACGGAACAGAGAGGAAGAACCTCAAAGAACACAAGACACGAAGTCTGACGTAGGAACACCAGAGCCAAAGGCCATTTCTGCTTTCACTGAGTCTCACCGTTTCTCCCGAAAGAGAAAGTACAAGGTGAATTTCAGCATCTGACCCAGAGGTTCAAGCATCATCTCCAGACTACAGCACCACAACACATTTCGAGGTACAGCACTCTAAACCCCAGGATCCTTAAATAAACATTGGGTCTCACCACAGCCAGGTCAGATGCGTCGACTGCTCTGAGCCCCAGGAGGCTGCAGGGCTGAGCAGGGCCTGGAGCCAGCACTGGGGACCTGCAGAGAGCCACTGTGCTCTAACCATCCCCTGCAAACCAGACTGCTAATAGTCAGGATCTTTCCTGTTTAAGAAAACAGAGACTCCAACTTATAGCCCTAACTTGAACCACTAAAACTTATCCCACCAAGCAACCATGCAAGGTCACACCTCTGGCCATGAATATTCCAGCTGAATCAGACAGAACTTGTTAAAGTGGAAAAAAAAAAGTTGCATTTCTAGGGTGGATTTAACCCATTTCAGTACCTTTGGCCAGCAAGAGAAAGAAATTAATTTTCTTTCACCGTCCACTAGGGAACTTGGGCCAATCTCAGTTTACATCTTCTTTAGAAAGCCAATTAAAAAACCCAGCCCTCGTTAGAGAAAGGGGCCACAGGTCGGCCAGAAACTACCTGAAAGCAGGAGAAACAACAACCACCCACAGCTGTGTGGAGCCTGGGTGGTTCCTGCAGTCCCTTTCTCCATGTTATCCTGGGAAACCTCCAGCACTCGAGCCCAGGACTCCTCATTGCTGTGGACAAGCATCACTGCTGATCATTTCTCCTTCCCCAACAGTTCTTTATTTATGTGTATATGTGTCTTTAAGTCATGGTGTGAAAGCCTCTAGTGATCTGGGCTGGATGGGAGGCAAACTGGAACTGGGGGAGTTGACAGCTGCTCCCACCGATCCCAGAGCAGCACTGGTGTGTCCTCTCCCTCCCCGTGCTGTCCCAGGTGCTGCTCCCCATCACATGCTGGAGAATGACCTGATTGATGGGAAGGGGAAGGAGAAGGCTCTCCAGACAGGGCTGTGGTTTCTCATGTGCCACCTGGGCAGCTGCAGGAGGGAAGTCCTTGTCAGCCGAAGAAAGAATGAGCTGGAGCCAAGTGAGGCAAACAAGCCCTAAAAATACTGTCCGTGGGTGCTGAGGAAGGGTGGTGGCTGCAGCAATCAGAATAGCTGAGAGCAGGCAAAGGCTTCCTCCCCACAGCCTCTTTCATATGGAAAAATAACCCAAACTCCTGTTCTGGGGGTGGAGGTGTCACATCACAGGGGAGAACTTCTCCTACTGCCAACTGTCCTCCTCCTCAGCTCGTTGGCAGAGCTGCCTTGCCCAGGGACCACCTCCCCCAGAGGGACAGTGTGGGGGTTCTACCCATCCCCACGTCACTGTAACAAGGATCTGGGGGAACTGAAGTCAGCTGAGATCTCACCTGCCCTTCATTTGTCTCACCAGCAGCTTCAGGACCTCAATTGGAAGGAGGCAGGATCAACTCTGAGCCAATTGTTGGCAGCAAGGAGGGGACAAGAATACCCAGCTGGAATATAAGGAAAAGTAACCAGACAAACAGCATCATGCTGCATTTAGTGACAGTGGCACAACCCACTGCTAGAGCACCTTACAGCCCCAGAGTGATGCTGTGTCCCCAGCTCAGCTCCTCGGTGTGCCCAGCCCATCCTGCTCCTTCCCCAGGTAAATGAGGTACAATATCCCTAAGCAGAGCAGTGACAGGAGTACCTGGCCCTGTGCTCTCCCAGCCTGAAACAAAACACGGTTTCACACGTTCAGATTTAGCAGAATTCTCCCCTTTTCCAGCCCAGCCCTGGCAGCCCCTGAGCTACCTTCACTGCACTCTGTTGTTTCTCACTTTCCTCTCTCGCTGGGACCCCAGTTCTGCACAGCTGAGGGTTACCCAAGCAAGGAGTCGAACCTTCGTGATACCAAACCACTACCTGTCACCACCACAGCTCGTTACAAAAACCTGAGTCAGGTCTGAACAGGTACAGAGACGTTGGGCTCACCTGCAGCGTGTGCAGGGCAGCGCAGAGCCAACCCAGGCACGAGCTCAGGTGTTTGTCACTGCTGAGCCCCTGCAGCTCCTCAGCGTGCAGGAACCGAAACTTCCCTTCCTGTTGCTTTGTTTTTCATTCAATTGTCTAAAATAAGATAACAAGCAGAGTTGCTTTCCTTTCCGTGCTGCTGGCACAACACCTGAATTGCTGGGTGGTTATGGGCTTTTCTGGGAAAGTCCTGTGAGTGAAGGACAGTTCTACTGCCCAGAACCAACCTGCAGGAGTCCTTGCACAAGTGCCATGAGGAGAGGCTGAGGGAGCTGGGGGTGTTCAGCCTGGAGAAGAGGAGGCTCAGGGGAGACCTCATCACCCTCTGCAACTCCCTGACAGGAGGTTGGAGTCAGGTGGGGGTTGGTCTCTTCTCCCAGGCAACCAGCAGCAGGACAAGAGGGCACAGACTCAAGCTGTGCCAGGGGAGGGTTAGGTTGGATCTTAGGAAGAGATTTTTTAGGGAGAGAGTGCTCAGGCATTGGAATGTGCTGCCCAGGGAGGTGGTGGATTCACCATCCCTGGAGATTTTCAAGCTGAGACTAGATGTGGCACTTAGTGCCATGGTCTGGTAACCACAGTAAAGTTGGACCCGATGATCTTGGAGGTCTTTTCCAACCTGGCTGATTCTATGATTCTATGAAAAGGCCAAGGAATTTCCAATGAAACAGACAGAAAGGCATTCCAGGAATCAGGGTCTGTGAACATCACCCTGTACCAAAATCAGGACTTCTCCCCGCAATTCCTAATGCAAGTTTTACCCACAGCTTTGTGCCTTCTCACTAGGGACTCTCCCATCTGCATGTGAAGCTCAGGGAGTGCACACACGTGTCCAGGTGTGCACACGTGTCCTGGTTTCAGCCTCCGGGGCAATCCCAGCAGAATCCAACCCCACCGGGGCAAAGCCCAACTGCCAGAGCTGCACAAATAGAAACTCATGTTTTCAGGGGAGAGTTGACTGATTCCCTGGGAGATAACATGTTTCTTCTAAGTTTTGGCCACACCAAGCAGTGAGAAAGAGGCTCAGCCCCCGTGCCAGGGCGGGGATGGGGAGAGGAAAACAAAGCTGTCTGTGGATGACTAACACAGCCAGCAGCCAGCGCTGCGGCTCCTCAGCAAGCGTTGCACAAACCCCTTTGAAGAGGTTCACACCTCTGCAGGTGGGTCCTGGGTCTGCCTTACCAGAGGGTCACAGGTAGCAACAAGGCTCCTGCTCAAACCACGAGCAGGGGATGGGAATCATGGAGCATCTCGGAGCTGCATCCCCATGGATGTGGCTCCCACCAAGCTTTGGGGGATTGCAGCAGACCTGGAAAGGCACCAGATCCACATACAAAACTGCTCCAGTTGTCTGTGCTACCAGCAGCTCCTGGCAGGCCTCCACAGCCTTCCCACATGAGCCACCCTCACGTGCCAGGGCTGCCTGCGCGGCACAACCAGCACCCGGAGGCTGAGGCTGGTTTGGAGCTGCAGATAACAACCAACAGCAAAGGTCTCCCCAGCACCACAAACAAGTCCTGAAAGGCTGCCAGAGCCTCCTGCCTCCTCCACTGGGCAGCCTGTTTGGGGCACTACATGGTTATTGGACATGTGCCCACAGTGCCAGAGGAGGTCACAGAGTGGTTTGGGCTGGAAAGGACCTCAGGATGGAGGAGCATCACCCTGCAGCCCTGCAGATGTGCCACAGCTCCTGCCACAGCTGTCCCAGGGCATGGAGGTGATGCTTTAGTGAGACATCAGTTCTGCAGAAGAGCTGCTCCTCTCAGGGCCTTCTGGTATGTGCCCACCCCAGGGACCTGCTCCTGAGCTCCAGCAGGGAAATCAACCCCTCTATAGTCTGCAATGCAGAAAGAACCATTTGGGTAGCCCATAGTCCATGGTCACTGTCCATCCCCCTTTGGCTGTGGCCATCCCGGCCCTGGTAACCAGCTGAAAGACACAGAAAGCTGGGATTTTTCAGGAGAGCAGGGACATGAGCTCCTCCATGTCCTTCCCTCTGAGTCACTCTTCTCTCCTCCTGCCTGTGGTCAAATGTGCCTTCATGGGATGAGACTCACAGTCAGACCTTGGAGGTCTCCCGCAGCAGACAGGACTGAGCAGAGCTCTGCTTGAGAGCTGCTGACACCATGTGGGAAGGGCTGGGAAGTGATCCACCAGACACTGCACCTGCCCACCAAGCCAGGACTCTGGGAAAAACGGGAAAACTTGCCCCTGAAGTGAAGGTGTGGGTTTGGATCTTCTCAGTGGAGTCCAGCTACAACCCTCTGACCTAGAACTGTCTGGAACATTGATCTAGACTGGTCTAGAACCACCTAGAGCCCTACTTTGGTTTAACTTAAATCTACTGGAAGTGACTTCCAAATGGCTTTGATTGACTTAATCTTTCCCTCTGGCTCAGCCCATGCCTTTTCCACATTATTTGAATGATCCTTTCTCAGTGCTAAACATCGTCGTGTCTCCAATGTCTTCCCATAAAAATGACTACATCCATGGATCACTTTCCACTGGCTTCACACCCACATTTCCTAGAGAACTCTGAAGAACACAAATGGCCTTTCCCAGCCACCTCCTACCCCTTGGGATCCTGTGGGAAACTTCTGTGCAGCTGCTCTGGAGAAACCCGAGCCAGGGAAATTTTTCAGGGAGCAGAAGATGCTTTCTTCAAGAGAACTTTACACACACATTTTCCCCCATGAAGCCTTATTCTGTTTTCAATCTCTCCCTCACCAGGCTGGAGCCTCAGGCAGCTCCAAATCTGTAGCTAAGCTGAGAAAAACGCTACCATTTCAGCGAGGCCTGTTTTGATCGATGACTCAAAGACTTGACACTGTTGTACAGGTGAGAACAACCGTTGCAGAGGTGTGAATTTTGCAGCCACAGCTGGCAGAGGTTGGGGCAGGAACTCCCATAGCAGATGGTCCCTGTGCTGGGGGGTTCTGTCACCCTAAAACCCACCGTGGCCACCAATCCTTACAGAGCAATTCCTATGGAGAAGATCAAGATCTAAAGCTGTTAAGAAGCTAAGAAGATGGTGAAGGGTCTCAAGGGGCCACAGGAGGAGCAGCTGAGGGCGCTGGGTTTGTTCAGCTGGAGGAGACTAAAGGGAGACTCACCAGGGTCTGCAGCTCCTCCCGAGGGGGAGCAGCAATCTCTGCACTCTGTGAGCAGAGACAGGACCCAGGGAACAGCTGGAGCTGTGTCAGGGGAGGGTTAGGTTGGGTATCAGGACAAGGTTCTTCCCCCAGAGGTGTTTGGGCAGTGAACAGCTTCCCAGGTCAGTGGTCACAGCCCCAGGGCTGAAGGAGCTCCAGGAGAGTTTGGCCAATGCTCTCAGGCATGTGATGTGATTCTTAGGGATGTCCTGTGCAGGGACAGGAGTTGGACTGTTGATCCTTGTGAGTCTCTTCCAGCTCAGGATATTCCATTATTCCATGATTCCATATTTGTCATTAAAAATGCACATGAAAACTTAGACAGCTTAGTGCACTAACAGTATTTCAGGCACTTTTATCAAAGGGGGTGGCCAAACCCCTCAGACACGCTCCCTGCACCTCTGTGCTCCTCCCATGTGTGTGAGGTGTAATTTAAACCCCTCATTTCACCCCCAGACCTGCTCACAGCAAACTGAAACCTCCCTGGCTCCACGAGGGTTTATCCGCACCTCTTACTTTTCAGCCAGCCAAGCCTGATAGACTGGGACAGTGCAATGTTTTCTGCAAAAAAAAAAAGAAAAGAAAAAAAGGCCTTTCTTGTGGCTTCTGCAGAAGTTAAATGAACAAAAACAACCCAGCTCGGCCCCACCTCTGCCTCTGGCTCCTACCTGCACGGCCAGAGCCTACACCCACCCCCCCAAACCTGATGGAAACAAACACTCAGTGACATCAAATCTGTCATCAGGGAAAGGTTTCCCACACCCCCTTACCAAAACACTCGGTCTTTGCTGTGTCCCCCAACATCCCACAGCACAGGCACTGAGTACAGAACCCACACACCTGCCTGACCCTAAAGCTTCCTGAAGACCATGGAAAAGTGGGATATGTGCAGAGGGCAAGGAATTACTGCTGGTTTCTAGCTGGTTTCTAAAAGATGCTCAAGCAGATCCCAAAATACAGTGGTAGGATAACTCGGTGGTGGCTGGTTTGTGCCCCAGGCTGTGCTGGGCCAGGACAGTGCTGTCCTTCCAGGTTAGTCCAGCCCTGCTGAGAGCAGCCCAGGTGACGTTTCCTGTCTGCATTCCCCATCACGTGCACTCACTGGGAGGAAACTGGACACACAGGTGTGACCTCAGCTCCTGTGCACACCCTGAGCCACGTGCACTCACACGTGTGTACACACACAGGGCACGTGGGGAGGCAACTGCACACACACACAGACAGGTGTGCCCTCACCTGTTCACACACCTGGGCACACATAGTCACATGCATTCACATATGACCTCACACACCCACACACACACACACACACCTGTGTGCCTTCACCTGCTCACATGTGCACAACTGAGCACACACAGTCACAGTCAAATGCTATGAGGAGAGGCTGAGGGAGCTGGGGATGTTCAGCCTGGGGAAGAGGAGGCTCAGGGGAGACCTCATCACCCTCTGCAACTCCCTGACAGGAGG
>NW_008670181.1:0-258 GCF_000695815.1 Acanthisitta chloris | reverse complement strand
CATTGGAATGTGCTGCCCAGGGAGGTGGTGGATTCCCCATCCCTGGAGGTTTTCAAGCTGAGACTGGATGTGGCACTTAGTGCTATGATCTAGTGACCACGGTAGGTTGGACTTGGTGATCTGGGAGGTCTCTTCCAACCAGGCTGATTCTGTGATTCTATGATTCTATGCACTCACACGTGTGCACACACAGGGCACACACCTGTGTGTGTGCTCTCACCTGTTCACACCTGGTCACCACTCACCGGCCGTGCCGCG
>NW_008670180.1:0-7098 GCF_000695815.1 Acanthisitta chloris | reverse complement strand
GGTGCTCAGAGCTCCATCCAGCCTGGCTGCAGGCAGACAGGCCATGCTGCTGCAGGAGGGATAGGGTTTGGGAGCCAAGCACCCATTTGCTGGTCACCCAACACAGCCAGAGCAGAGGATGTGATGGTGCTTGGCTGGGCTCAGCAGAGACTCTGGGGTGGGATGCTCTGCACCTGGCCCATCTCATGGAGCTTGTGGTGCTTCACAGGTGCGTGGAGGAATACAAACTGGCCCCAGATGGGAAGTCCTGCCTGATGCTGTCTGACATCTGTGAGGGCCCCAAGTGCCTGAAGTCAGATGCCAAGTTCAATGACACCCTTTTTGGGGAGATGCTTCATGGCTATAACAACAGGACCCAGCACGTCAACCAAGGGCAGGTGTTCCAGATGACTTTCAGGTATGTCCTGGTTCTGCTCCTAGTCTTGGGAAGATTGGGATGGTGAGACAGGACCAAGGTCCAATGGTACAGAGCCAGTATCTCTGATGTGCTCACTAGGGGAAGAGAGTAAGGGGACAATAAGTATCCATGGCTTTCCTACTTGCTCATCCCTCCCACTGGCAGAAGCACAGGACCTTCCTGGACTAATGTGTCTTGTCAGATGAGTGTTTAATTGTTTTTCATGGGCTTTTCTCAGTATTGTTGCCTCATCTCTTTCTGAACACTGATGTCTTTCATCTCTGCAATATCCTGTGACAATGAGTTCCGACGTTTAATTGCTGTAGTACAAGAGAACATTTCCTTTGGCATGTTTTCAGCCTATGTGAGCCCGTTGCATTCAGTGCCCCCATTACAGCACTGGGAGGAGCTGTGGATGTAGCATGATAAATAATGTAAATCAGTTGGAGGTAAATACCTTCACCTTGCAGTGTTCACAGAGCAGAGCTTGCTGAATTCAGAGCTGGAAAATGAGCTATTTAGTTTTTTGCCTTTTTTTAGGAGCTGGAAAATGAGCTATTTAGTTTTTATTCGATTTGCCTTAATGCAGATGCATTTTGATCAGTTATAAGCCAGGGTGGGGCTGTGAGTTTCAAAGCTGCAGCACTGATCATGGTCAGGACAGGATCCAGCCCACATCCCACCCAGGTACATCTCTTCCCTGCCCAGCACCTGTCAGTGCACTGAGTGTTTCTTTCTTGTTCAGGCACTGAGACATCATCGCTGCCTCTGATTTTAGCTGGAGCTGTGGCTGCTCATCAGTGCTGGCCACAGAGTTTTGCTGGGCACTTTTTCCCATCTGAGTGCAAAGCCTTCCTGGCTGTGGATTTAAGCTGAACTATGGCCTTCTGCTCTCTTGATGACAGAAGCATTATGAGCTCCATCAGCACAGAAGTGCTGAGAAAGCTGCAGCCAGCAGAGTGCTTGCAGCCAGCAGAGCTGCAGCCTTTGCTGGAAGTGAGAATTGACACTGCACAAAGTTAGTTTTCCCAGTGGAGTCCTCTTTGCTTTCTCTCTTTCACATGTTACAAGTGTCAGTGGGTCCAGCAGTGCAGAGATGAAGTTTTCCATGGTGGGTCTAAGGGATGCTTTGTCACTTCCAGGTAGACAACACATCTGTCCTCAGGGCTAAATCCCAGATGGAAAGCATGCAAGATTGGCTGGGAGTCTGATTTATCCTTGGACATGTGGCTTCTCCAAGTCTTCCCCTGGGGAGGTTGGGTTTGGGCAGTCCAGGGCTGGACCAGGAGTAGTTTGTGCCAGGGCTGCCCTTGGGATAAAACACCTGAGGTGTTGGGATGGCATTTTCCAGTGGTCAGAGCCCAAAGCACTCCCTGGGAATGTGGCTGACAGCTTTTCTGGTTTTTAAAAAAAAAGGAATGTGGCTGACAGCTTTTCTGGTTTTAAAAAAAAAAAAGGATGTTAGTGATCTGTCCTCCTTCCCACAGCTGGCACCACTCCTGCTGTGCTGCACAGGGATGGCTGAGGTGCACGTGGTGGGAGGAAGCTTTTCCCAGGGAGGGGATGCACAGTGACAGCCAGGTTCTTTGCACAACCTGCTGTCACACACAGGGTTTTCAGTGTCTCAGTCCCAGGTGTAACAGCTGTGAGGGGCAGGAGGAAGCAGGTCTGAAACAAGAGCAACCTGCAAAGCTGCCCACATGGTGCAGACTGTAGCGTGCGATGAACTGGCTCAGCAGAGCTCAGAGCCTGGAGGGAGGCAGCACATCTTGCTCTAGAAATGTTTCCAGCAGCCTGGAAGGTCAGCATGGTTGCCCTTTCCCATTTGAGCAGGCAGTGATGAGAAGGACTCACTTCCCTGCACACAGCATCCTTCCCTCGGCCACTCTGCCTGGGGTGCTCGGAGGGTTACGCCGTGGAAGTACCATTACATCATCTCTTAACAAGGGAAGAGAAGGAGGTTAATGGAGAAGAAATTATTAACTAAAAGATGTAATTTGCCTCTGATTTTCATAGATATTCGAGAACCTCTCTGAGCATTAAGACACCAGCTGTTAGAGAAGCCCTTAATTTGGTGCATTTGAAACATAGCAGGAAGCTGCCTAATACCAGGGATTAAAAGCCTGTTTCTGCAAAGTAGGAGCAAGAACCTGCTATCAGAACAAGGGGCCGAGTATTTTAGAGGGATTTATAACTGCTGGGATCCTTTAGCTATGCAGATGTGACAGTCCTTTGAATGGTGTCTGCTTCCCATGTCGCCGCATCTTCAGTGTCTTTAATAAATAGGATATTCTTGATTTGCTAGACATGTCAGTGCAGTGTTGGGAGAGAGCTTTGTGCTGGTGAAAGCTTTCTTGCATGCTCTGGCTTGGGCATCTCCTATCAGTTACTGCAGAATTTCCATCCCGTTGAGGTCAGGGGAGTCTTTTTGCCACTTAAGGGGCTGCAGCACTGATTAGGGTCTCTATCCTTCTGTGTGGTCACATAGAATCACAGAACAGGTCAGGTAGGAAGGGACCACAGTGGGTCATCTGGTCCAACCTCTCTGCTCAAGCAATGTCATCCTAGAGCACATGGCACAGGATTGCATCCAGACAGGTTGGGAATATTTGTAGTGAAAGAGACTCCACACCCTCTCTCTGGGCAACCTGTCCCAGTATTTGGTTACCCACAGAGTAAAGAAGTTCTTCCTCATGTTCAGATAGAACTTCCTGTGCCTCAGTTTCTGCCTGTTGCCTCTTGCCTTACTGCTGGGCATCACTGAGCAGAGCCTGATCCATCCTCTGACACCCTCCTTGCCACACTTGTCATGGAACCAGGATGTAGCACCAATGACTTTGTTGTGTCTGCCCAGCTGGAGAGGCTGGGGAGGTGCAGCAGGTGCCTTTAGGATGCAGAATAAGGATGGACATGAGGATGCAGCACAGTGGGCTGGGCAGTGGGAGAGCTGCACAGCCTGGGAGGTCCCAGATCTCAGACCAGTGTGTGGTTCTAGTCAGTGCTGCTTCAGATTTTGGTTTTCCCCTTTAACTGGTATTTTATCTGAGGCAGCACCCAAGGATTTCAATGGCATGACTGAGGAGATGGTAACACCCAAGGGAAGGATGAAGGAAGCAGTACTGCCTGCTGAGACCAGTGTACCCACAGCAGGGCTGGGCAGCAGTCAGAGTGGTCCATACTGTGTAACACATACCAGCACTGATGGAACAGCTTGTTGTGTCACATAGAGCCTGTCCCTACTCACACATCCCTTTGTGCTGGTGCCAAGGACCCTTTCCCCATCCATCAGTGACACTGAAGCCACAGCCCAGCAGGATGTGAGCACCAGAGCCTCCCTGCAGCTCTGCTCTAGCCATCAGGAATTAGGAGCTCTGTGGGCAGCTTTTTCTCTACTGAGGTGGCTTAATAACCACTAATTATTTCTGTGGAGGTTGGGGTGCTCAACCGATCTGTTGGACATGCCAGCATCAAGGTTGCTGCCTGGAGGAGTGCACCATGTCCTTGTTGCTGCTGCTTGTTTTATTGCAAGGATTTAAATCAAAGGACTCCTCCAGTGATGCTTCTCCTGGCCAGGCCCTCGTGTGCACTTTGGGAGGGGGCAGAGGAGTGATCTTCCATCACACACCAGAACCCCACCTTGCTCCAAAAGCACCTTCAGAGCCACCTTCTTCTGGGCACCCCTCTCTTTTTTAAAGAAAGGTTCTTAGAGAGGAAATGCTGTGTGGGGTTAGTAAGTAGATGGGATTGGAGCTGATCTATTCCAGTCACACCTCCTGGTCTAGCTGGGAGGCTCAGCAGTGGATCCAGCTCACTAACGACTAGATTAGAGCGATTTTCCCCCTGTTGCCTCACTGTGGGGCAGAGCCCAAACTCCGTGCTGTTCCCAAATCACTGAGGAATTATTTTCCAAATGGGTTGTTTGTTCGTTCTTTATCTGTTTTGTGCCGTCTCTTTGCCATGAGGGAATAGAGATTTTTGTTTAAAAGCTGTTTGCAGTTTCAGACTGTTGCTTTTATGCCATTAATATGGAGAAATCCCAAATTACTGCCCGTGGAGGCAGCTTTACTAGCTGGATTATTGCTGCATGGCAAACGGGATGTCAGAGCAATGCGTGGCAGAGCACTCCCTGGGTGGCAGCAATCTGCCCTGACCCAGGTCCCTTCCCATCCCTACCTCCATCTCTGCCTCATGTCCTGGCTCTTGCTCCAGCTTGGCATAGCCCTGGGACATAGGGAACACCCACACAGCCCCTGTTTGGTTCCCTCCTAACTGCTTCAGCAAGTCTGGGGAATTTAGGAGTGTTGGGGGCAGATAAGAAGCCAAAATTGTTTGGTGGCTGGAGGGAGGGAGAGGACTCTGTTAGGAGCTGTAGTGACAGGACAAGGGGTAATGGGTACAAACTGAAAGAGGGGAAATTTAGGTTAGATATTAGGAAAAGATTTTTTTTTTCCTGTGAGGGTGGTGAGACACTGTCCCAGGTTGCCCAGGGAGGCTGTGGCTGCCCCAACCCTAGCAGTGTTCACAGCCAGGTTGGATGAGCCTTGAGCAACCTGCTCTGGTGGGAGGTGTCCCTGCCCAGGGCAGGGGTTGGGGCTGGATGAGCTCTAAGCTCCATTCCAACCCCTAAAATTCTGTGATTCCATGATTCATGTTAATGCACTGCAAACACCCTGCTGAGCACCAACTGCTTTTCCTTCTCCATATCCAGGGAGGACAGCTCTGGAGGCTCCAGAGGTGCTGTGTTGTGTCATGCTGTGCCATGCACCTAGCTGCAAATTGGAATCATTCTTCCCTCTGCAAATTGGTCCTTGGGGGATGCTGCTCCTCCCATTCCCACCTGCAAAATAGAGCTGCTGCTTCTTTCCAGCCTTGGGGAAGGGAAAGGGCAGGTTGGAGGTGGTGCTGAGCACAGGTTGGTGCTGCTGAGCACAGCCCTGAGGTGGCCAGGGTGCCACAGGGAGGGATAGGCACCCACTGCCCTGAGCTCTGCCAGCCCACAGCCAGCTCTGCCTCCCTTCACTCTGTCAGGCAGAGCACTGGGTCGCTGAACTGATGCAGGGAATTGTCATAATATTGATGGAGAATTTGGCAAGTTAATTTTAAATCTGTCACTCCTTCCCCTCAATGCTTCTCAGCCCTTAATAAACCAGCGTGGTGACGGCAGGGCGAGCTGGCAGCTTGGCACTATCCCTGCCAGGGCTGTTCTGGGAAATGTTCCTGCCTTATTGTTCCCATCTGCACCTCGTGTGAGCTGCACCTGGTGCCCTCCCACCCGTGGGTGCTGCCAGGGGCTGGGATGGGTGCTCAGTTGGGTGCAGCATTGCATCTAGTGCTAGAGGCTGGGGGAACTTTGCTGATGCCATGTGGCTTGGAGCTCACGGGGCAGCCCCAGCAGGGACATCCAGCATCACAAATATAACATCTGTAACTAGTTAAATTAACACTATTGATTTTTTCCCTATTTTTTCCCTTCTCTTTGAAACCTCCAAGCACAGAAGTTATAATTGTGCTGTTTATTATTCCTGTGCCAGTGAGCTCAGCACCAGCCAGTGCACCAATGCCTTGTTTACCTATTACCCTTCAGGCCGGGATAATGGATGGATCTCTTTTCCAGTGGCTGCCTTCCATTTCATTCCTCTTTTTATTATTTGTTGCTGCAATTCTATTACCTGTTCACAACTCTGAAGCCTCAGACATGCTAGTTGGAAGCAATGATGTCTTTCCAAGCCAGGCTAAAGCCTCACGCCCTGTTGCTCAGTAGCAGCTAAGGGGTTGTTAGTAGTTTAGCAGCTCTGTGGAGGTGGGATCTGGTGTGGGATGTGATGCTCTGCTCCCAGTATGTGCCATGTGGGAGCACTGCCTGCTCCCAGCCAGGGATGCTGCTGCCTGCAGAGAGGAGATGTCCTGGTGCCCACTGTGTTCATTCTGTACTCAGTGACTCTGCATCCCCCAAAGAGCCCTTATCTGAGCTGATTTTCCTCAACCCCATGTTTTTCCACCTCTCAGCCTATTGCTGGGGACATCCTGGCTGCTTTATTCAGTCCATTCAGCCCACAACAGGTTGCACACAGACACACACCATATATTTTGAGCACATCTTCACTGGCCAGGCTCAGCAATGAAATTTTATTAGCACAGCTCTCCGTTCGTCAGGTCACTGTTATGTCCTGCTCCATTTCAAAGTTCTCATCCCAGCAAAAAGGAGGACAGATCCTGTGGCTCTGAGCTGGTGTTGCCCACAGTCTGCAGCCACATACCTTCACACCAGGTTGGAAGCAGTTTTTATTCTTCTAGAAAAACAAAAGCAAGTCTAAGTGTCATCCATACCCTCAAGATAACTCAGGGGACTGTGATGGAAAAGATGTTCTTTAAAATACATTGACTGAAATATTAATAATAGAGGTTGTTTAAATACCAGAGGTTCTCAGGCTGGGTTCTTCACCTGGTTTAGTGGAAGATGCCCCTGCCCATGGCATTGGGTTTGGAACACACTTGCAGACACTGGCACAGTCCAGAGCCATGGCAGTGCAGTCAGAGACAGTACCAGCACCCACTGGAGCTGATGGAGTCACCCACAGACTCTTGCTGGGCTCAGGAACCAGGTTATGCTGGTAGAGCTTTCCTTTCCCCTGACAGCTGAGCTGCAGCCCCCACAGCGAGGGATGCCAGGGAGCTGCTCCCCCCCTGCCCCCCTGCTCCCC
>NW_008670179.1:55511-79169 GCF_000695815.1 Acanthisitta chloris | reverse complement strand
GGTGTGATGTGCCCAAAGGGGTTGGGTGGCTGTGCATAACCCTCAGCTTACAAACTGACAGACTAACTGTGCACGTGCCCATTGAGAACACCACCCAGCAGCAAATATCCTGCAAAAACACCTCTTACCTGGCTGAGAAACTGTATAGGTTGAGTAAGGGCTTCCTGATCTTGCTCACAGCTCTGGAGAACGTGGACTCTGCCCACCTGAACATGTGCTGTGTAGTCTGTTGGAGAGGCAGAAAAGGAGATTACAAAACCCACTTCAGTACAGCTTCAGGGCAGGATCAGCACTTGCTAATGAGTTTCAAACCAACAGTCAAGGAAATAGCACTTTAGTCTCTCTTGCATTTGTCACTCACCTGACAACGTCATTTAGAGGTTCATATCCAGAGGATAGACTAGTCACAACAGGACAAATAACAGGCAGAAATATATTCTTCCTAAATAACATGACCTCAAGTATACCAATACTTTGAGTTAGTGTCCTTCAGTAGCTTGCTAGGGATTGGTGTCTTGGTTAATATGCACTGGCATCATGATATACCTTCTATGCTCTGCATTTCAACTGGAAGAGCACAAATCTATTTGTACATTGTTTGCTGGAATCACAATTCCTCCTGTTTAGGGAAGAAAAGTAAGAGCTACATGAATGAGACAACTGCTGCTCTGATTTCAGCCAGAACTAGTAAAACTCCCAGCTGGAACTGTACTGCTCTCAAAGCAGGACAGTATTGCAGGAACAGCAGGTTAGCTGTGCACAAGTTTGTTATATGGGAATATAACTGCATGATTTCCATCCAGAGTTCAAAGCTGAGGTTTGAAAGGGATGAAAGGCCTTGTCTTTCAAACCATTAAACATGGAAACTGGGTTATACCAACCATATCCAAAGCTGCTTTCACACCCTTTAATGCCACCTGGATTGGTTCCATTAGCCACACATCTTTTACAATCTTGGGGAAAAAAGCCTGGATTTTCTTCATGGCCTCTTCTGTCTTCTCTTTCCAGACTTCATCCAGTGGCTTCAAGGTCACATCGTAGTAGGCATCCTTCAAAGTTGCTAGTGGCTCTGAGGCAAACACAGTGATGAAGCAAACCTTAGCTGTTGTGGTACAAAGTGTCTGTCTGTTTGTTTCCCCACAGCTTCCAGCATGAGTGGAGACACAGAAAACAGGGCAAGGCAGCTTTGTTTTCAGAGCAGGTAGGCACCTCTCACAGCTTTGGTATGAGAAACTGACAGGCATTTAGCTCTAACCCTGACCCCTTACACATACTTTGCTGCTGTCCAAGGGCAACGTGAGGGATGCTCTGAACTGTGCCACGTCAGAGCTACTGCACAAACTGCCACTGACAGTAACAGGACACTTTGGTCACAACTGATCTCAAACACAGTATATTAACTAAACCAAACTTTTGCACACTAATGGCCCAAAAGTGAAGTATTACTCTTGTGAGAACTGAAGGTTCTTGCAGCTAATTACCCCGACCACATTTCTCAGAGGTTTCAGCATGGGCCACAGTCCAGCTGAGCACTGAATTAGTGGCTACTGGATGGGCTTGGAAAAAAAACAGATCAAGTGAAATCTGATTAGTACAAACATTCAAAACTCGAGGATAGATATGAACAGCCCTCTGGGAGGAAACTCCTGCCAGGGAACTGTTAGCAGAAATACTTCAGCTCTGTTCTCATGCAACTGCACCAGCCTCCTGCAACCCAGAAATGCCTCAGTGCTGATTTCATTACAGAGGTGCTCACAGTGCTTACTGGAGCTTATTGCATCAAGGCTCCCACTCTGAGCACTAAGAGCCAAGGTCAGCACTTTTTGCCAGATCAAAATAGAAACCTTGGTGCTGTTCAGCATGTTTTATACTTTATAGTCAAGTTTGGTTAGGTTTGCCCTGCACTGACATTGTCCTTATTCTCCTTGCTTTGCACAGTTTTGCTTACTTTGCAATTCATTCTGCATTTGCTGGACAATGTCTTGAATTTTATCCAGGTAGAGGGGGAGTTTGCTCCTCAGGATCTGCCCCATTCTACTTTGCTTCCACAGCTGGGTGCCAGCTCTGCCCACGCCGTGCAGGAGTCCTGCTGCCTTCTGCACAGCTGTTGAAGGCCAAGCAGCTGCTTCAGCCAGGAAAGCCACGTGCTGCACCTACAGTGGTCCCCAGAAAGAGAAGCAATATCAAAACACAGTGATCTGACTCCACTGTGAGGCAGTTCCCACTCCTCAGTGTCAGTGCAGAGATCTCTACCAGGAAACATGATTTTTGTCTAGGTATGAGCTACAGGTCAGCACAGGAGTAATCATTTAAATGTTTGAGCAAAACAGCTGCAGGCAACATACTGTGTTTTAATTAACACTTCATGGTGTTTTCACAGATGCTGATGATACTTACTGATCTCCTGAATCTCCACATGTATCCATCAAACTTCTTTATCTTCTCCATCAGCTTGGCTTTCACAAGGCTCCCAATTTCATTAAGCTTGTACTGTGAGAAGATTGATAAAAACCTTGAATTTGTGACTTTAAATTGCTTGTGCTGCATCCAAACCCCTCAGAGTTTGTACTGGTTCAAATGCCAGCAAAGATCCACAGTGGCCTCCCACTTCTCAGGGGGAAATGAGTTCTATATTATTCAGTGGGGACAGAAAAGTCAAGGGATGAAAATCCAAAGAAGTCTCAAAGCACAGAGTACATGAAATCCTATTAGAAGCAAAAGCACATTCAGAAATTCTAGTCTTAGTTTTGTAACCAACGTGCTGAGCAGTCCTGGCTACTCTCACTTCAGTTTCTTACCCTCCCCAGAGGATCTGCCCTTCAGGAGAGGCTCTTTTATCAATGTATGGATGAACTTTCTGATTCTCACCACGGTAACTTTTCAGACCACAATGAAAATAATGTTATTACAACTTTAACAATTTCATCATTCCCATTTTTGCCTGGTCACTCACCAAAATTCACACCTGAAGTCTACGTGGAAGATGCTTATTAAACTGACAAAATTAAACAATATTCTGGGAAAAATCACACTTAAATGAACCACTCCAGGGTCTCACCTCAGCCTTAAGGACTGGATCCCCACATCCATGAGCCAGAAAACTTAAGCTTCCATTAGCAGCTGCTAGAGTCACTTGTCCCAGGTTCTCTTGCCTCTCACGGTTGATGCTGAGGTAGGTGTCCATGGCAGCCACCTGCTGCCCATCAGAACAAGCACTGACCTCCATCCCTTCTTCCAAATCCCCTTAGGGAATGAAAAGAGAGAGATTCATTTACAGGAGCAACTCTGACAGACATTGTTTCTAAGCCAGCTTTTAATTACTCACTTAGGTGATCAATCAGTGTCTGACTGTGTTAGGTGTTTTGGGGAAAAAAAAAAAAAGGAGATAAATGGGAGAAAATTAGCTTCAGCTTTTCTTTCTCTGAAAGCTCATAGCTTGAACTGCCATGACCTGAGCTGCACTGGCACTGGACTCACAGCCTTTCTTGCTGCCTCTCCCCAGCAGTGCCAGCTGGGAAGCAGAGAGTGGCTCCAGCTGGTACATACCTTTCTGATAGCCCATGTAGTACTGAAAACACTCCTTTCCTTTGGAAGCAGCTACTTTGACTTTCTCTTTCTGATCAATAATCCCCTCCACCAGGATCTGGCTCTGGGCAGATGAGGAAGTAGCAGTTCCTGTCAGGCCTAGCCAAATATCTTCAAAGGGTCTTAACTGCAACCATAAAGGAAAAACATTTATTCCAAGCCAGTGCACAACATTAATTGTTCAGAGATGCTACTCAGGTATCAATGCTTCCCACAGAAGGGTAAGTGCTGAGGGAAATGTTTCCCAGTGCAGGAGTTATGCTAAGAGAGGCACAACATCAGAGCAGTTGGCTCAGGAGTTGGATGAGTGGATAGCACAAGGCTCCACTTTAATGGCAGCAATGAGTGAGACATACTCTATAACTCAGTCCCACGTGAGGCTGCTGATTTGTGCCATTTATTCCAAAACACAGAACAACATTCCAAAAACATCTGCCTTCTCTCTAAAGAGAGAGGGAAAAATAATTTAGTGTTTTTGTATTAGCCTGTTACTGATTAAACCATCACCATAATTCTGTTGCAGGGTGGTCTCTTGTCCCAGTTAATGCCTGACTACACAATTCCTGCTAATGAAGAGCTGGGATTGTGCTATGTTACTTTTCTGCCTCACTGTTGCCACCATCAGCTTCTCTACCTTAGTCATTCCACAGAAAATTAAGAGTAAAGTGGAGGGTGAGAGGTAGAGATTTGCTCAGGATAAGCATCACATGAGCTGATTTTATTAAGGCCCTTTTTAAGGCCAGTTCTTTTTTTCTAGCAAATTATGTTTTGTGTAAGTCTTGTGCTTTGTTTCTCTCTTAACCAGTGCCACTAAAATGAAACAAACTCACTTGGATGTCCACAGAATAGTTCTTCACATCAGCTGAGCTCTGGTTCCTCACAGACACTCCAATCACCCCCTCACCTCCCCCGGGAGCAGCAAGGTGGAACCTGCCCTGGGACTGCAGAATGATGTCCTCTTTGTTCAGCTGGTGTGTTCCAGACAAAACAATTACCTAAGGGGGCACAAAAAAGGTGTTAAAGCTCAACTCTTCCAAGCAAACAACGGTTACATTCTTGTGGAATTACACAATGAGGAGGGAAGAAAAGTTGTAGTTTCAGAAACCTGCACATTCTCCTCCTCACAGCACTGTCTCTTCCCTGCACTGTGTCCATGGCTGTAACAAAGCATGTGCAGTGATTACAGCCTAAGACAACATGAACAGCTGGAAGAGAACTATATTTTGTTAAAACATTACATTTTTTTATTTTTTTTAGCAAAGCATTTGGAAGCTTTGCAGAGGAGGATCCAAAAGAGTACAGAGTCACCTGATTCTGAAGTCACACACACACATTCTTTGCATTATAAACTGGTCTTGGAAAAAGTCTCCACAGGCACCAAAATTTGGCTGCTGTTTGCCAGAGTATGACCTGCTCTGACAGTAAATGAGGAAACCAAGATGTGTTTTAGTCACTGGGAACTGCAAAGAGACTTATTGCAAGTTCCAAGTTTTGGGTTTGTTGTATCTGCAGGCAAGTCTGAGGTCCAATGTGTACCTAAGGAAGATCATGGATCTTCAGTTTATATGTGTAACAGAAAGTAAGTTGTAACTATAAGGTTACATTAAGGTTCAAAAATCCATCACCACCAGCAGAGCAATCATAAAAACCAGTAAACTTTTACCCACAGGGAAAGTAAAGCACTTTTACTCCTCTCTAGTTTCCTTTTTGATCACTTATGAGCCTGTTTTGGTATTCTCCAGAAACATGAAATTAAAAGACCTTTGAGAGAGTAATAGGAAAGAAAGAACATGGAGGAAGTGAGAAATGTTTATAACTGTGACAGGACCCACAGAATATGCTACAGTGGCAAACAGACTTTTCCTGCCTCAGCCTGTCAGCAGACACTGTTCATTTATTTAAGCTACACAAGTATGGACAGAGCTCTCAGACACATGGTGTGATTACTGGGGGTGTCCTGTGCAGATGATGATCCTCGTGGGTCCCTCCCAGCTCTGATGATTCTGTAATTCTCGAGTAATTACACTGAGAGTGAAGTAGGTTCAGTGTGTTTATGTGAGACTTACATTTGGAAGGTCACAGAACTCAAAGGTTGTGAAATGATCCAGGCAAGAGAAGTAATTTGTTTCTATTTTACCCAGAATCTTCTGTTTGGTGCATGGGGTCAGGAAAATATTTTCCAGAACAGCTTCTAACTGAAATTTATCAGGATACAGGAATTGATTTCTCTGCAATGAACCAAGAAAACAAAGTTAAAACATGACAACATTTCTTGTGCCACTCATCCTGTCCCTGGGCTGGTTTTGTTATTCTAGTAGCTTCAGGATTTTAACCTAACATTTCCAAAAGGTAACATTTCCATTTGACAATGTTTGGGCTTATCAGCCTTGATTCTGGTTCCCATCCTGCAGAATTGACTCAAGTTTTGCAAATTTAGGGTAGGAGTGAGGCCTCTAATTTGTAATAACTCTTCCTTTCTTGACTGTGCTGCATTAGCTTTCCTTCTATGTAGAGAAATGTGTAAAAGGTGAAGTGAAATAGTGACATTTCACAGGAAATGGTTCTCTAAAGCAGCTCAGCATTAAATCTAAAAAATGAAATAATTTCTCATTCATTAAGAACAGCTCCACAGAAATGGTGAGTTCACAGCTACAACCACCTGCTCTTACCTCATACGTCAAATTGTGTTTGAACTTTTTGTCATCCCAGTTCAGGTCTAGGTACTCATTCAGCAATGTTGATCTCTGCTCTAGGGACCCACAGGCATGTAGGTGTTCCATGCTTAACATCCCCTGAAGCTGGAAGAGAGGGAAAAATGGACACTGCTAAGTAATTTTCAAAAGAAAGTATGCCCAGTGTATCCTAGGGCAGGATGTTCTCTGGGCAGAAATACACCCTGGGAGAGCCCTGAGTGGTCTGTCCATAACCCACTGCTTCAGTCTCTGCCAAGAAACCTGAGGGGCTGTCCACTCTGTCCTGAGGGAAAGCTGCACCCACATACAACCACACCTGGCACCATGAAATAGAATCCTTCAGAGAGTTCATTTGAATTGCTCCGAGCCCTGAGAAGGTTAACTTCAAGTAAAAGACTTTCATGTGGTAACTAGTGCAGAAAAACATCATTGTGAGAGATTCAAACCCAGAACCTTAGCTACACACATCACTTCTGAGAGTCTCAGACTCATACCTGACCCGAGGAGAGTGTCACACAGCCAGCCCAGGCAGTGATGTCCAGCTTTGACTTATCTTCCAGGGTCAGCCGGATGGCAGCAGGGTCTCCAGCATTCCCTGCCAGCTGCAGCTGAAACCACACAGGAGGATTTGCTCAGCAGCAAGGCTGGAACCAGCAGAGCTGCAGAGTGATCCGCACTATGATCCCCACCCAGTGGAAAAAACCAGAACCACAACGTGAAAACTCCACTCAACTCTGCTCTGCAAGCTCCAGCCTGAGACAAACACAGCAAACTGCTCCTCTACAGCCAACACAACAAGTCTTGTTACCTTCTCGGTAACCTTGGGTCTAGCGTGCATAATAATTAATGAATTAAAGAAAATTTATTCCCCTGAAATGATTTTGAGACATAGTGACTACTTAGTGCAAACCACCTGTGAACACCAAAGGGCTCCAGGTGAGCAAACAGCACTGACAGTTTGCACAGCTTATTACTGAGCAGAAAGGCTTCAGTCCTGGTTCTGCAGCTCTCTGAGCTGAAGGGCACACTAGCAGTAAATGCAGCACTACAGCTGAGCATTTTGCAGCCCTTTCTTGTGATCTCACCTGCTGGTTGTACTTTCTGCCTCTCCTTTCTGACAGGGAATGGACCTCCAGTCTCTTCAGAGTGTAGTTGAATGGGTGGGCAACAGTGGCTCTGTAGCTCGTCCTGTGTCTTCCAAACTTCAGTGAAGATGACACTGATATCTGATCCATATCAACAGAGAGACAAGGAACTCATGACATAAAACACCTCTCACAGTTCTGTGCCATATTTGTCATTCCCACCAATAAAGGGGAGATGGAAAGAATGAAATACTAAAGAGCTTTGCCTGAATCAGTAAGGCTGAAAACACTGAGCACAGGTATGTGTCACTTTGTGGGTATTACAGCTTTGCACCCATGCAACAGGTTCTTCATCCCTTCCAGCCTCACACTAATTGTCTCAGATTTTCTTTCTTTCCCTCTAAGCTGCTTTAAACATGACCTTTGTGCTATTCTTCCCACCTACTCCCAAAGGCCTTTACCTGGTGCATTTCATTGCCTTTGGTGGCACTGTGGGGTTACTGCAAATGAAAATAACAGTATGGCCTGAAAATGCTTCCCACAAGATTCTACATTTCATAGTCAGAGCTTTTTATATGTCCAAGTAGGAGAAGAGTTTGCCTCCTGTTTGAATTCCCAGGCTTGCTTAATGCCTTTTAAAACAAAACCAAACCCAAACAACCAAAAAAACCCCAACCAACCAAACCCACTTGATATTCCTGTCATTCTCCTGACATTTATTTGCTCTGGGCTGCTGTACCTGGTCCTTCTCATTCCAAATGACAGTGAGGTCATCCCGGTGACTCCGTGCCGAATGTTTCACATGGAAGTTGACTTTGGCATGCCATGGGAAAGGGATGGAGAGAGGATGGAAAAGTTCCACTACAAGGAAAAAAAAAAAAAATCGAGTAAGATTTCCCCACCACAAGTGATGACTGTTCATTTTCTGATAAAGGCAGAGGACACATCCTCCCACAGCACCAGGGCAACACTTGGTTCTCAGAGAAACAGAGTCTTATACACACATGTGCACCTAGCCAAGAGCCACAATGACTTCAGCCTCTGGTTACCAGCAGAACAGTAGTTACTGCAGCAACCCAAAGAATGACAGGACACCAAACTTCAGCAAGAACAGCCATGCCAATAATCTGTATGAAGCTGAGATGTCCTTAGGCACAGCTTATAACTCTCAGACAAGGAAGTGCAGTTACTTTCTCTATTTTCAGGTAACAAAGCCTCAACACGAGGGTTTAACACCTCCTGGCAGAGCAACCAGTGCTCCCTGCAGCACCCAGTGCAGCAGAGCAAGAGAATTTCCTTCATTTTTATGTTCCAGAAATAGTATTCTGAAGTGGATGTTTCTAACAGCCAGACTTACAATTGGTTTCAAACAAATAAGATCTTAGAAGGCCTGGACTGAAACCAGGATTGAAACCATCTGCACATGCATTTTGAAATCAGATTGATGCAGTTTATTTTAGTTCATAGTCTGACAAAAGACTTGAGAAACCTACCCTGAATGTTGTGACCTCCAGGCAGCTTTGGGAAGAGTCCAGTGTAGGTGCCTGTAACCTTCACCTCTTTGCCATCCCACAGAGCAATGTGCCTCAGCAGACGTGTTCTCTTGCCTTTCTGGTAAACTGTCACAAATACAAGTTGCCTTGGAAGAACCTGTAACTAAAAATAAAAGAGGGGAAACATTATTGGCAAGTCACAGCCTGATGCTGCCACCAGAGCTGATGGTACCAACCTGGGACATTGTCTGCATCAGTTCAATGGCATTTGAGTAGCTGCTTCCAGTGAAAATTAGCTTTGCTGAGACATTGAAATCCCTTTTGTCCATCCTGAGGTAGAGTTTGCCTTGTGCTTCACTCATATCATAGTTCACCTTTTCAAGTTCCCATTAAGTTGAAGGAAAAAGAGAGAGAGAGACTGGGATGGTTAGTATATGTGAACACATGAACATCCTCAACAGCAACAACAATGTCAGAGATACTAGTACTAGAAGTAATGCAGCTTGACCCCCTAAAATACTAACAAGTCTAATTTGCAGTGATGTATGTGACAGATAACTTGCAGATAGTTACCTTAGAAGAGAGTTCTGCTGCACTGGGGAAGTACTGTAGAAAGAAGGGATGAGTCTGGAGTGCTTTTATATTCAACTCTTCACTAAAGGGAAGAAATGTACTTTTGTTCAACAATATTTCAGCAAGTTGACTCTCGCTGGCAGCACAAGTTCACCTGAGTTACCTCTGAGCCTGCCACAGCTCCTGGAGTCACACATGGCAGAACCTTCCAGGGGACACTTACCCAGCTCCCAGTGCCAAACAAAGTGCCACCTCTGGCCTCAGGGAGCAACCTGTGTGTGCATCCCAGGGAGGGAATGCAGCTCCTGGGGCCAGAAATCACTTTGCCACAGCCAATGCAGTAGCTTTGTAGAAATCAGACAGGTATTTTGGAACCTGCCTTTGCAAGCACTGCCATGGTTTACAAACTTAGAATTTGCAATGATTAGAGAGTTTAACAGAACTTACAAGACTTTTCAGAGCAAAGGTCTTTTGCTAGAAGCTTCAGAGAGCAATATCTGAAACACCCCAAGGCTGAAGATATCACACCTCTTGCACACCCTCAAAAGCCTAAGGTTTTGTGCAGATCCCAACTTAGAAAACTGAGTCTCCATAATTTTACGAGTTTCAACTGAGCCAAAATTATTTCATAACATTGAAATAGTTATGTCAAGTTAAGGTGTATTTTTAAGAATTTGCCTGTCTCAGCCCTAGAGCTTTATGGATTATTTCACTGTTGGCTGTGGGGGTAGACAAAAGGACAGACAAGCCCCAAGCTGTGAGCAGAGCAATGTGTCTGCAGCCCTTCATAAACTCCCTGAGCTATACAACACTGTGTGACTACTCACTTTATCCAAGCTTTGTTATCCACTTCACCAGTGATTTGGTGATTAAAACAATAACATTTCCCATGGAATCACAGTGGCCTATTGACATTTTTACAGTGCTCAGAGGAGCCTTTTACCCTTGCTGGTCTTTTTTTCTACTGATGGTGAAGGAGATGTTTGTGCTTTGTTCACACATCAACATCAGAGCTCCTTTGGTTTCATTTTCAGTCAGGACTTCTTGAATTGTCACCTGTGGAGAGGGAAAATAAACAATCACATGCTGGAACTTCTACCCAGCAGTTCACCTCAACTCAGCAAGACCTCTTGACTCCCTCAAACCATCATCCTGGCTGAAGTTTATCCCCCAGACACTTCCTGGATGTAAACCAAAAGCCACAAGAGATGTCTTCCTTTTTTCTGTATGTTTCCATAGCTACTCATGTGCATTATTGACAAATATTAGCCTTACTGTCAATGTACCCTTATCTGGTCAAGTCTAGAGCCACTGAGCCTTGTTTATATCTCCTGCACTGACATCTTGTTCATATACTGTAAAAAAATGCCTTGTCTTTTTTCTCTTTTTTTTTCTTTAAGAAACAGCTGAGGCTCCACAATCTTTTACTCCAGGGTATTTTCTTCCTCCCACAGCTTCTGGCTCATCTACAGCTTTATCCTAAAGAATCCCTCTGGGGAAAATGAGAACTGCCTCCCACACTTAAACATCAACACAATCAACAGTTGTGTTTGCCCAAGTCTGTGGGAACAGTCATTTCTCAAGTCCCATGATTACACTCACACCTTATACATGAATAAAGCACCTCAAGAATTACCATCTCTGCTTTTCTTTCACTCAGACATTCAGAGGATAAAAGACATTTCACTCAATATTAAGGGAGGAGAAGCAGGGGATATATCTTACACCTTCTAATAAAATCTTGGCATTAAACATCCCCTTGAAATGACAATAAGCAGCTTTAATATTGCCCTAGCATTTACGTCCAGGAAAGTCAACCTTCAGCTGCACATCCTGTTATCTGAAGAGCAGGTGATGGATGACTTGGATGTGCTGTTCTGTGGACTACCCTTCAAAAAGGAAGGAGACATTTCAACCACTACTTCCTTCTCCCAAGGGATGAACATGCACAGCCTTTGTTGACCCTATCAAGTAGTTTGGAATATAAATCTACTCCTGTTTATTCAACATTGAAGCATTTTAGGTATTTGTGCTGCAAGTGGTTTAACCAAGCCAAGGAGTTCTCTAGGTGTAAAGGACAGCTGTTTTCTACCAAAAGTGCTTTGTACTTTAGCAAGCCCTGTCAGTCAGGAACTGAGAGTAAATGTGTGCCTTCCTGAAATGATTGGCCCTGAAATTGGGGATTTCAGGAGCCTGAGCAGTTTCCCTGGGAACACTAGCTGTGTACTGAAGTGAAACAAGGACTCAGACAAACAGGGCCAAGTCACCTCTCACCTGCACTTGTAACAAACCTGGAGTAATTTCACTGAGGCCCCTGGAAGTGTTCTGGGTTCATGCTAGTGTAACTCAGCTCTAGTCAAAGCACAACAAAAGATCTGTGGTGTATTACCTTTAAAAAGAAAGGAAGTCCCAGATGATGAAGAAGTGATATTGAATGCTTCACCTCTGCCATGAATATAAACATACCCAAGGGTTGAAAGCCTGTGTCAACATCCACAGTCAGAGTTATCTCTCTCCCATCATATTGGATTTCACAAACAGTCTTGGCTTTGTTTTCTACATAAAAAGAACAGAATAGTGCCAATTTGAGTGGCTCATTTTTGAGGAATTTCAGTCCTGCCTATGTAAAATCAATCCAGGAAGCTTTTAGGTAAATGCATTCATCATGGCAAAATCATCACTTGGGACTACAGGAGCTTTGGCCTGTGGTTGGAGGAGCTCAAAGTTCTTTTGGATGTCCTTGAACTTCATCCTTACAGGGAACAGAAGTTGTGTATCCATGTCCAAGTGTGAAGTGGCAAGTCAGTTCCCATCAGTAATGTGTTTCTGCAGCTGGGCCTGACCAGTGCATGCAGCCCTGGGCAGGCAGCAGCACTCCTAGAGAAGAGCTTGGAGCTGTTCTGACCTCAAGTGACTCCTTCAGCTCCTGCTCCCCAATCCTGCCCAAACAACATGACCTGAAGATCCTTTCCCTTCTTTCCTACCAGCTTTTCACTTTGGAAAAAGATAAAAATTAGATGCGAGATGTGAATCTCCCAATCTCTTTCTGGAGAAGACAAAATCCCAGACACACATGCAATCACACACTGACTGCTCTGGTGGCTGCCCTGAAAGTTGCCTCTTGTCCTGCTGCTTTTTCTTCTCAGCAGGTGAAAGGAGATGGTGTTGGTTCAGTGCCTGCTATGCTCAGTGATTCCTACTCTTTGGTGCTCTCACAGTTGTTGAGTCTTCGTCAACACAGATCTCCTCCCATTGGGAATGGGCACTGAAGGTACCTGCCCACAGTGTAAATCCACAGCTGAGGGTTGTGCAGACAGGATTTAGGCCAGAGCAAGCTGGGAGGGTAGACTGGCTCAGCAGGAGCAGTGTGTCCCCCCTCCCAGTTCAGACAACAAAAGTGATTTAGAATGAGTTCAAAGACTACTGTAAACTACACCGGAATTCACTTATTTTGTGCTCTGCAACAGGAGTGCTTTGTGTGCTATTGGCATCTTATTTTATGCAGCTAAGTATCTTGAGGATACACCTGTTTTACCACGTGTTGTACCACATGAGATCTTTTCTGGAATTAAAAAAAACCAGATGCAATGTTACTAATCACAGATGCAGTTTCAGAGTGACTATTTTACTTACAAACAACAGAAAGCCTCATTTTAGGCACTACCAACAAACCTTAGTCAGTCTGTAGCTGTTGAAGGAACAGCTGAAACATCCTCAAAGAGCTATCACTGAACAAGGAACCCACCAGGACTGGCAGGTACCTACCTGACTTCTGTAAGCTGAGGATCAGGTCGATTGCCTTAGGGTACCCAGAATTCTGGAGCAGCTCACTGCTGTGCACACTTTGGCAGAAGATATCCACTTGGTGATCACCATAATGGGAGTTGATTATGTATGTGAGTGATGTTTCTCCAGCTGCAATATGCACATATCTTTCTTGAGTAGTGTTTCTCCCTTGAGAAACCACATCTATCTAAAATATGACAAGTAGATATAAGTTCTCAAAACAACACTTAAATGCCATTTAATTTTAAAACAGGAGACAAGTGGAAGTGAAAGGAAGTTCTCTCTAGTCTATAGTTATGTCAAAAATCTATCCATTAACAAAAAATCTCAGCCTTTCATCAATCATCTCTGACTGTCCATTCAACTGAACACATTCCAGACCTTGCTGCCTCATTGATCCACATCAAAGTCTCATTAGGTTCTCCTTTATCCCACAAAAATATGACTCCTTTGGAGGACACCTGATCCATGCCTACTGACAGCATTCACCAGACAGTAGGTACTCCAAAACTTCCCTGAAAATAGCACCTAAAGCAGTACTTACTGAAGTACAAAATTCCCACTGAAGAGCATAGGAGCAATATTCCAGTCAGCAATGGGCTGAAGTGGTTTTCCTGCAGAGTTGCCATATCAGCAATAGCCAATGTACTAACACTGATCAGAAAGGAATATTGTTCAGAAAGCAGCTGCTAAGAAATTTTTGGATTTCAGTAGTTCAGGTTTTATTAAAAAAAAAGTGGTTTTCAAACATCAGAAAAATCTCAGCTTCCACTCTGGCCTTTACAAAATGGTAGTTCTCATTCAAGCCCTGAACTGCATCATAATAAAGGACAATAATTGTAATCAAACCCAACCCCTACCTGCAGAGCTGGGGGGACTCTGGCTTGTAGCAGCCATGGCAAGGTGTGATGGAAGTTCCCTGTTATGTTGGTACTTGTGTCAAACTCCTGGATTTGTCCTTCGAGGTCTAGTAGGTGAGCACCATAAAACACCTTCATACTGAAGCTCTTGGCCAGTTTCAGGTTCAAGATAGTCTGTGTACAACAAAAATAAGTTGTGAAAAGACAATTTTGTAGAAGTTAAAGCTTCTGTTGGTCAGGGTTCTTTTTTTTTTTGGGTTGAGGCAATATCATCTCAAGGCTGTGTCAAAAACTTAACCTTGAACAGTTTTATAACACAACATAGTTACAAATGTCTCTTTTGTCTTTAAAGTCAACATTTGGACATGCATTGTCCAGTCTGGCCATGCCTTACTGCTATTCAAACAGCCACATGATGAACAAAGAGCAAGGGCTGGGGTTGTGTTCCTCAGGCACAGAAACATGCTCCTCTCAACAGCAGAGTGAGCACTGCACTCCTCTCTTCACCCAAATAGCAATGCATAAAATCACATCTACACCTGCTGTTCTTTGCATCTCATGTCTACAGCTACTGCTTCCCTCATGATTCCAGGCTGGATTCATGTCTCCCCTGGCATTACCTGGTAACTTACCTGCAACTCAATCCTGTCTTTTATTTGCAAAGTCTTCAGTGCCTCTATGTTATGAGCAAGTTTGTAGTTAAGTGACACAACATCCAATTTCTGGACGAAGCTCAGTTCTTCTGTAATCTGTTCAGTAAAATTAAATGTGACAAAAGTTAACTGTGGCAAATTCTGATACTGAGACTTTGCTGATTATTTGTAATAACTGCACTAATTATACATTAGAGTAATGATAAGAAAACTATGGGG
This sequence comes from Acanthisitta chloris, assembly GCF_000695815.1. Classification (NCBI taxonomy): domain Eukaryota; kingdom Metazoa; phylum Chordata; class Aves; order Passeriformes; family Acanthisittidae; genus Acanthisitta; species Acanthisitta chloris. The sequence goes on along the minus strand of NW_008670179.1, from coordinate 64,222 downwards.
AAGAATTGTCTGATGGTTTTCACAGCTTTGTGCTATAAAATATGCTGCACCAAGTAAGATACTTGGTAAGAAAGGTTTGATAGAATTTGTTCATGGGGGTCATGGACCATTGCTCATGCCAAACTTGTTGCTGGGAGTGACTGCACAGAAGGAGTGGCTGAAAGATAACTACCTTCAGTTAATTAAGGTCTTTCAAGCCAAACCAGCCCCTGGAGAGCATTCCCAGGGGCACAGCTACTTTAAATGCAGAAACAATATTACACCAGTCAAATTAGCTCAGGTCAACCTTTATTTCACACCTCACTACCATGGAGGAGGTACTTACTTGCTTGTTGTTCACACAGAGATGAATAAACCTTTTGTAGAAGTCACTGTTCTTTTCTGACACCACATCAACTAACATCCTCATAGGAATGCCAATGTCAGCAGCTCTTTGAGTGTTATGGGTTAGCACCACATCCAGTTCTTGCCTTTCCTGTCAATATTTCAAAGCATGTGTAGAACCCAAAGCTCAAACCAGAAAGTTAAGAAATCTGTCTGCCCTACAGTTAATATCCATTAAAACTGATTGCACTGAACTTAGGGAAGTTGCACTGGGAAACAGAAAACAAATTGATCCTAGGTAGGATAAAAAAATTATCTATCTCAGCTAAGAAGAAAATAGGTGTGAATGTTTCTCTCTGGTGCTAAAGAACTCCCACTAGCTATCTTGTCTCTCTAGAGCACAGAAACATGCAGAAATTACCAGTTACAGGAAGAAAGTACTGATTGCACTGAACTTAGGGAAGTTGCACTGGGAAACAGAAAACAAATTGATCCTAGGTAGGATAAAAAAATTATCTATCTCAGCTAAGAAGAAAATAGGTGTGAATGTTTCTCTCTGGTGCTAAAGAACTCCCACTAGCTATCTTGTCTCTCTAGAGCACAGAAACATGCAGAAATTACCAGTTACAGGAAGAAAGTAAGGAAGGAATACTTGTGTGTTCCTACACTCCTGCACTGATGACAGAAGCCAAACTTGTAACTGTCAGCAGGGAAGGAAGAGGTTCACAGCCTTTCTTACTGCTGTCTCACTGATCAGACAAACAGTACAATAAAAACAACAACATTTTACACACAAAGACCATAATAAGGAAACAATTCAGGAAGTGCCAGAGCCTCATCCCATTGTCCAACACATTTGTCACTGCACATTCCAGGTGTCAGGTTTCCAAAGGTTTTATTATTTTATTTTTGTTCTGGCATTTGTTGCTAAAGGCTGAGTATTTTGCCCCAACAAACCAGTTCAGAGCCTGTGACTCAGTACTTTGTATGTGCAGTCTAACAGTCTCCAGTGTACTTACCTCAGTGACTTTTAGTATAAGGAGTCCTTGGAATTTACTTTCATCAACAGTGACCAAGGTCTGTGAGTCTAGGTTCATTTTATCCATCAAAATGTAGCCTGAACCATCAACTTTCACTGGAGCTCCAAGATCCTGCAGAAGAATAAAAAAATCACCACTTTAGACTTTTGACTTTAGTAGGTACAAAGATCCTGATTTAGATCTATACATTCAATGGTAAAAAGCAATGAATTCTTTTCCATACCTGAATTGTTTGGCATCTGTTTTCTATCAGCATTTTCCACTGAAGCTTCTTCTCAGGGTCAAAGTCCCCATTCATCTGAAGAGCACAATCACCCAACTTCACTCCTACTCCAACCAGGTATTTGAACTGTTTTCGTGCTGTGAGGAACAGCTCATTTTCCCTTGGGATTTCCTTCAGCTGGGGCAGATCATGCCTGAACTGAATGCCCAAGGTAATCTTTGGCTTGCACTCTGCTCTCACTTCAAGATGGGCAGTCCTGCCTTCTACCTCAAGGACAGAGAGCAGCTCTGCTTGGCACTTGTCTGTCTGAACAGATCCTGTGAGTCGTGACTGAGTTGGGAACCTGAGATCCTGTTGAGATTGAAACAAACCAAACACTTTGGAATATCAGACACTGGAAGACAAGTGTGTATAAAGTCTTTTCTTCCCTCTCCCTTCACCATATGCAAAAGGAGATTTTATGTTACAGCATCAGAGACAAAACCTACAATCTCTGTGCTGTTTTTCTCCCTCCCAACAAAGAAGATTGTGATTTTTGCCTGAATAAGGTCTGATGGAACATTTTAGGACTGCCCTACAGATTTTGCAACTTCTGGATCTTTACAAAGATTTTTAGGCTTTTTTTCAGAACTAAAACTTCAAGCTTGTCTTGTGCAACACCCCAAATGAAGTGTTTCTTCTCACCCTTTCAAAGGACTTGTAAAACACTGAAAATTCTATTGCTATGGATGACACACACTTTCCTGTCATTTTGGGGGTTATGTTGTCACTTTGTAGTTGAGGAAGTTAAAACTGACGATTAGAAAGCAGAACATAAATGCCAATGAAGGTCTAGAGAACACGCTGAACTGACAGTCATTCCTTCTAATGTAATCAGCGAGGCTAGATGGAAAAACTAAGGGAATTTCACAACTTTCCTTGGCTAAACAAACCACCAGAGAATGTGTTTTTGACAGTCCAAAGAGTCCTGCTGTTCAGCCTTAGAGGGCAATCACTGTCTGCAAAGGCAACAAGCAGCAAAGGCCAAACTGATCTCAGTCTACAGAGAACACCTCGAGCAGGATCCCTGAGACACTTCCCCTGCCTAACACCGTGGGCTGTGTGTGTCCTTGGAGTGCCTTTCCAGCACCCAAACATGACATTTTAGCTGAACCCCTAGAGAACCTGCCTTGGGTCGTTAAATCCTCCAAGAGCTACCTGCAGGAGTGGACATTGTGCTGCTGTCTCCAGTGTCCATTCAGCTTTGCTGTGCACAGAGAGGTCTCCTCTTGCCTGGAGCCTGCAGTTCCCAGCCTGCAGCAGCACTGTGATGCCCTCTGGGGAGTGTGTGTCTGCAGACACCAGGACAGAGCTCTCCCAGGGCAGCCCCAGCTGGCTCAGCCAGGGGAGGGAATGCCTCAGTGTGCCTCGGAGTACATATCCCTGCTGGCAGGAGGTGTGGAGCTGCACATCAGCTGCTCTGCCATCACACTGCAGGCTCATTAACAAGCCCACGCTGCAGATGTTCTGTCGAAATGAGCCCCCGAAGACTACAGCATGAGGCAATCCCATCCTCTGCAAGAGAAAAGTGACACTATTTAAAACACACCAGGCAAAGCAACTGTCTTCCCAATTTGTTCCTAATTCAGGAGGAAGCATTTCTTCTTTCTGAAACAATCTGCTTTTGGAAAGGACCATGCAAAACAGCTTGTTTCTCAAAAGAATCAGAAACTCCACCGTGAAAGTAAAAGAAACCCCCAAAAACATGGGGGAGGAGTAAATCCTACAACAACCTTTTCATAAGTAACATAGAAGGAAAAGACCTTAACCCCTCAAAAACCTCCAAAAAGGAGATTTTTTAAACAGCATGTCCTAGGAAAGGACATGCTTTTCACAAGGTTCTAGGACAAAATTCTTCTCAAAAATCTATTATTAAGCAACTATTTTATGGCAACACTGGTAACAATGGAAACATCTACCCTTGTATTACTTCAAATTCTCATCTTCAATGCACTTCCCTCTCAAGTGCTTTGACTCACTGCTCTGCCAGAACAACGTCAAAGACCAAAACTGTTCTGTTCACAAACAAATTGTGTCAGGAGACACTTCTCTGTGACTCCTAGCAATCTGCAGCACACAGATTATAAGGCCATGCAGAAAACAATCCAGGCTCACCTCGAGACTGAGGCACTTGCTGCTGAAAGTGAGTACCCACTCTGTTTTATTGCTTGCCAGGCTCACTTCTCCATCAGCTTTCAGACTGCAAGGCCCAAGGACAATACCAAGGATACCATTAAACTTGTCACTCCTCGTGGCTGACACCTTCACTTGGTTCTCTCTGCCAATTCCCAGAGAATGAAGCAAAGGCAAAGAATGCTGGAAGTCAATGTCCAGTTGAGGCTGGATGCCAGCAGTGGCATGGAGTTGTAGGCAGGCAAACATGTCATGAAAAGAAACATGCCCAAAGAAGATGACAGTAAAGTTGCTGGTAAACATTGAGCCATTCAGTGAAACTTTAGCTGGAGTCTGAAAAATTACAGAAAAGTATTGTCAGGTTTGCTTTCCTGTCAGGCCACACCTGTGTTTAAATGCTCCTGTTACTAGAAGAGACCTGGTTTGCTACACCATTCTGTATTCATCCTACAGGTTTATAAAATGCCTAAACAAATGGAGAAGTGGCTCAAAATCTTTATTTTAGAGTTCCATAATAGAAGTCACAGGAAAAAAACCCACAAATCTACAACTCTATTAAAACAATTACTAATACCAGAAAAATCAACTGCTGCTGCTTTTACTGTCATCACTTCTGGTTTTTACTATAAGTAAATAGAGTTCTAGCCCTATGAGACTGTGCTCAATTCCCTCAGACCTCAGCAGGAGCAACAAGTGTTAGGTATATTGTACCCACGTTACATGAGGGAAGAACTGAAATGCATTTGTCTTTTTCTGGCACTAGAACATGCACAGAAATCAGAGTCTGTATAGAGACCTTTAGTGGTGGTGAAGACAGCAGAGTTTTCAAATGAAACCAGTACCTCAAAATGATGAAACTCAATTGCACCATTGCAAAGGCCAGAAAGCTGCTCCTCAGCAGATTCTCCACTGCAAACAACCTGTTGGAATTGTCAACAAAGCACATTCAGAGCCTGAAGAAGAGCAGAGAGGACTCAGATTCACAGGAGTGAGCTACAAGGCTGCTCTGAGGATAAAAGATACTAAAACACACCTTTAAGATTAAAGGTTAGAGTTCAGCTTCAAAAAGATGAACAGCTTAGTGGATCTGAGGCTCTATCATGTCTCTAATCTTGCATTATTAGGCCCAAATATTATCAGCATAAGACAGAACAATATCTTCAGTAGGATGGAAAAGCTGGGACTGCAAGTTCTTGTGCTTGGGTAAGCACCTACTCCATTCTCAGGACATAAATGTTTTCTACCCCATCACATCTTGAAAACCTGCTCTTTACTGCTAAGCAAACAGGTTTGGGGCTTTCTGTACTGGCCTTGTTTTACCAAAATCTGCCTGCTAGTTTGCTCTCAGCAGTACATCTGAGCAGCTGAGAATGTGCAGCAGAAAGTTACATCAAATACACCCCAATATAGAGCAGGATTTCTGCAAACCTCCAGTACACGTGGAACAATGTCCATCAGTCCTCCCACATCATGGTGAAGTGAAAGAGAAATTTCCATAGCAGTGCCAGTGGTTTTCTTCTCCACTTCCATTCTGAGCTGTTCCATCTCCACTGTGGTTGTTATCCCTGCAGCAATCTTTCTGGTGAAATTCTATGCACAAAAGAAACTGAATCATGGAAAGAAACAAACAACAACATCCCAGCAACAACTGGCAAAGGCAGAGTCTGTTTCACTAAGCCTAACCATCACAGCCTGTGTCAGAGTAGCAGCACTGGTAAAATAAAAGAGCAAATTCATCCAAGTGGCTTCATTTCAAGTAGAGATTGTACTGTTATGCTAGACCTCTGACTGCAGTGTACCAATAATTTCTTCTGGCTACAAAACATGTTGAGAGCAATCAATACCCTACAGGATTTGAGTCCTCAGGCACATACAATTAAACAGTGAAACTGCTGAAAAACTACAGAAAGGCAACTCTTTAGAATCCTTGTTTAGAATCCTTTCTCCACACACCTCTGTCTCACTGTACCACAGTGGTTGAGCTCACCCAAATATTAGTGACTTGAGGCTTCCAACATATGTCAGAGTTAGGCAATTTCACAGTATGACAAGAAACAAGAAAACACCTTCCTTGAACACAGTAATTTAGTACATCTCAAAAATGCAGCAGCTTTTTAAATAAATATACAAAGTGCACAGGAAAAAAAAACCTGCAGTTATTAGAAACTGTACTGCCAGAAACTAAACCATCACAGGCAGAATTCTTCTTACCTCATAATAGCCAGTGACTTCTACAATAAAAGGGATCCCATGTCTCTTTATCCTTTGGATGTTGTGCTTCAGACTCCCAGAGAGCTGGGACTGAGGATGCTCTGTGGCCAGACTGTGAGCTCCAAACACAGCAGTAAAGCTCTCACTGCCACTCTGCAGGGCTATGGCAGTGGTGTGATTGCCCCTGCCACGCTCACACGAGGCACTGACAATCCCATCCAGTGGCAATCCTGCTGGCAGGGGAGGGAGTAGAATCAACACAACAGCTCTGGGGTGTCATTGTAAAACACAGAGATGTATTACAGGTCAGCAGAAACCTTCTGTGGATTTTTATAACAAAAGACACACCTTTATAGAAAGGGGGATCATCCAGTTAGCTGCACGTACTAATATTTAGAGAAGGACATTACTACCAGGTGAGAATCATATGGAAAAGGGATTGCTAAATTCAAATAAGGCATGCACTTCATGTCAAGGATTTTCCTTTTCTGAATACAGGATGTCTGGCAATGGGTATTGCATCCAGCTCCAGCACTCAGCTGTTTAAAGCTTCCAAAGGGACCAAGACAATTCACCCATTCAAAATTACTGATAACTTCAGCTCCTGAAAACCCATGGCTTTGTTTAGGAAACAGCACTTGGCATAGAACTGTGCTCACAGGAACAGATCAGCTTGCAGGAAATAATTTACTCTGAAGTATTTTAAAACTCTTTGAACTAGTTCTGTGACCATTTTATTGTACTTTCCCACCAATAGTAGAAAGAATTGCTGCCAAGTCTGGATCACATTTTGTTCTGCTGTGAGCAAACATGGCTCATCTATTTCTGCTGCTCTGCATTCAGTTAGATAAATTCACCAAATCCTCAGACTTTTCTTCCTACCTGTGTTTCTCAAGAAGTCGATGTTATGTGTGAAAGTCCCACTGACTCTGCTGTGCCCACGAGTGCTGACACTGAGCACATCTACAGAGAGAGCCTTCTCAGCCAGCTGGAAGGTAGCCAGGCCCCTCTTCACCTCTCCACTCAGCTCCAGGTGTGCTGCCAGTCTTGCCTCCCCTGGCACTGCCCAACTGCCATTCTGAATCACAGCAACAGTCAAGTTGTGCACAGTGACATTCCCAAACACATTCCTGTTCCTGAGGTAGAGCCCATAGTGTGTTTTGTTAACCATCACATTGATGCTACCTGTAACAGGTAGAAATTATTGCTGTGAAGAGAGTCCTTTGGGACAGAAATAACCACAGTTTCAGGAGTAACATAGAAATGAATCATTAATTTAATACCAGGAGGAAGCAGAAGAATTTCCATTTGTTATAATAGATAATTGAGCCTAATCTGGAGAGCAAAATCAGTTTATTGCTGAGAGTTTCTCCACTAGTAGAAGTGTCTGTGTTTAAAACAAATTACATAACAGCATTTCTGCCAGCTGTTTCTTCTTATCCACCAAGCTGCTTGTGCCCTGAGGCCACAGACTACACTGCACTGCCTTCAGAAGGAAAATTTACAGGGGGACTGTGACCTACTACTCGAGTAACCAAGGCCCCTGCCATGGGCAGGGACACCTTCAGTAGCCCAGTACCCAACCTGGCCTGGAACACCTCCAGGGATGGGGCAGTCACAGCTTCTCTGGACAACCTGGCTCCATTGTCTGATCATCCTCATGATGAAGAGTTTCTTCCTAATATCTAATCTAAACCTGTCCTCTGTCAGTTTGAAGCTATTTCTTGTTTTCCTGTCATTCCATGGCCTTGTCCAAAGTACTTCTCCAGATCTCTTGGAGCCCCTTTAGGTACTGGGAGGTGCTCTAAGTTCTCCCTGGAGCCTTCTCCAGGCTGAACACCCCCAACTCCCTCAGCCTGTCTCTATAGCACAGGTGCTCCAGCCCTTGGACTTGCTCCAACAGGTCCATGTTGTTCATATGTTGGGGCCCCACAGATGAATGCATTATGCAGTTCAGTAAGGAATGCATTAAAATTTAGAAGCTGCAGACTAGCAACAAAACACAAAGTAAGAGCATACCATCATGAATGTTGTTTTTGCACTTCAGAGATCCATCCAGAGAAAGGAGATGAGGTATGGCCTTTAATCCAGCAAATGTGTGTTGGACTCTTCCATTTAGGGACAAAACAAAACCAACTTTCTGCTCCTTAGTTCCCATGAAATCCATGTGAAGCCTATTTTCATCAAGCTTCAACTCAGAAGATATAAGAAGTCTAAAAGGGCAGAGATAAAAATTGCTAGTAAGGTATATCATGCTAGTAAGCATAATTGCTTAATTCATGATTGCCAAGCCTCCCCTCCTCTCTCTCAGAGCAGGAGCAGTGAGAGCAGAGTGCCTAGGACTGCAGGTGGTCAGGTTTGAGTATCTCCAAGTATGGAGACTCCATAGACTTTCTGGGCACTTGTTGCAGTGACTCAGATGCCTTTCAGTAAGTACATGCTATTCACCAGATGTTTACAAAACTACTCAGAAAAGCTTCACAGATTGGCAGAGTAATTTTTCTTCAAGTTTCTTGAATGCTTTTGTTATGATCCCTAATAAAAGAAAAATACAGAGTTGGACAGAGTTGGAGTGGAAAATGAACCTCTCTCTGTCACAACATGAAACATCTCTTTGGTGCTGGTATAAAGCAGCATTGACAATTCAGTTTAAGCAATAATTTTAAGTGCCATCACCATTTGAGTTTGGCAAACAAACCATCAATACATCTTTGTATCTTGGCCCTGAGTTGAACAGTGTT
>NW_008670179.1:32400-55488 GCF_000695815.1 Acanthisitta chloris | reverse complement strand
ACCTGCTGGAGCAACACAAAACTCCATTCTCAGTGTTTGAAGTCTGAGACACAAAGCTACGAAACCTAAAGAGCAGAAGTATTTCACTGCCAGGGAGAACACATGAACTGCCATTTACTCAGTGGCTTCTGCTGCAGCTGTATGAGAGTAGTTACATTTAAACACATCACAGAACACTTCGGTTCCCCAACTGACCAAGATTGTGATTCCTCTACCTGGATGGAAATATTTTGCCCCTGAGCTGGAACTGTATTGACTCTGGGTTTGCCAGGACTGTCTGATGGAGAAGAGCCCTCAGTGCAACATCTCTGGCATTCTTCCTCTTTGCATTGTTCATGTCAAGCTCCAGCAGCAGCATGTCCCTTCCATTACACTGCAGCTGAAGAGACCCATTGAAACTGCTCTCACCATAACTTCTCAGGGCTATCTGGGCCTACACAGAGAGAAGAAGAGGAGCATGGCATTAAGGATCTCTAATACAGAACACTGAAACAGCAGTTTGAGCAATGAGATTGCAGATAACAAGTTGGGACTGGGCACAAGCAGAGGGGGAGTGGAGGGGAAAAGGAATTTTTAGTTTCCATCTTTGTTTCTCCCCATCTAATGTTATTTAGCAAGAAATTAAATTAATATTGCCCAAGTTGAGTCTGTTTTGCATGTGAAAGTGATCTGTAAGCAATCTCCCTGTCTTTATCCCCACCCTGTCACCATGCTACAGCTGTCGACAAAATTTGTGAACTACATGGAATTTTACAATTTCACTTGACTTGCAGAGTTCCCTGAATTTCAGCCAAAACACAAGCCATCTATTCCAACTGCGTGCAGCCATCCAGCCAGAACAAACTCTGACCATCAAAAGCTAACTGTTTCCCCAATAATTTACACCTCTCCACTATGCTCACTGAATTCCATGGCAGTGGACACACACATTTGCCTTCCCATGCTTGAAAAGCAGCTGCAAACAACTGATAGCTTGAAGTTGAACAGCTTCCAGGCTGACACGTGTTCCCAATGCATGTGACAAGCAAGAGACAACACAGCTCTGAGTGTATGAACTGCCAGAGCTGCAAGGACAAGCACTGAGACTGTAAGAATCAGGGAACTGACCTGTGAAGACACGTTCTTGTTGACAATGGTTTTTACACTCACACCATAGTCAAAGTGTTCCAGCTCAGCCTGCCTGGAAAACAGCTCCCCACTCAGGCCCATGGCTTGTGGAAACTCCAGCTATGAGACAAAGCAAAACATCAGAGCAGAACACTGCACTCCCACCAACTGCCTCGTGTGAGTCAACACCTGAACCTCCAGCACTAACTGGGGGATACACAGAAACATGTGTGCATAACATTTTACCAATTTTACCCAAAGATTCTGAAAAATAAATCAAACACAGTAAAACAACATGAAAACAAAAGGTCAGTGTGTTTCTTACAAGACAGTATTGATACTGATTACAATTTGATTTGCTGAGATGCTCAGGGTGTTTGCCAGCCCCAGGACTTGATTGGACTAGGACATTTACTAGCATCAAACAATTACAATTCTAAAGACAACACAATGAAACAGTCCTCAAGGCATAAAACATAAAATGCCAAAAATGAAAACCACCAATACCTGGAATGAATGTGTCACATCCATGTGTAAAAGATGCTTAAAATCTCCCTCACTGGATTTGTCCTGATACCTCCCCAGAAAGCTAAGAACATCTTCCTTATTCACCTTCAAGACAGTCTCAAGCTCATGCTTCACCTAGGTATCAAGAATGGGAAGAAGCAAACTGCATTGAGCACTAACCCTGGATTCATGAAAGATGAGAGAACTCATCCCTACATGTCATGAAAAATGAGTTGTGAGCTATTACATTGTGGCTCAGAATGAAAAATGAGAAAAGCAGGAAAACAATAACTGCATTTGGTAGGAAAGATGAATAGATACAGATACATAAAGGTGAGAACCCTGAGCCCATTCTGCCCCAGTGCTTGTTATTATCAACAACATTCATGCATAACAATATTCTAAAACAATACAGTAAGTCTTATATATCACTACACAACACATTATGGCACAAACTCAGGAGGTACCAAGCACATAATCATGCTCCAAACATTTTGGCTGCAGCAGTTCCATGGTGAGGAACTACAGACCTGACTATAGCAAGTCAGGTCTGAAAAGACAATAAAGTGTAACTAAGTGTAAAGAAACAGATCTCTAACTGAGTTTAATGGGAAGTTTACTCACATTTTGATGACTTTGAGTTAAAATGCATATTTCAACATCTTTGGGGAAGGACCTGTAGTTATAAGGGTGAGTTAAGCCAGCACAAACCTAAGAAGAGTTTGAGAGGAAATGCAAGGAACATAAGATACATGCAGTAAATCACTCATTTTCTGGCTTTTTGGTACTCCAGATTAAAGGAAATTCTTGGGTAACTCACATAGGGGTTTTCAGGCTGGTAACCAAGTATAAGAGTCTGAACTGTTTCCTCCACCCCATTTATCCAAACTTTTGTTTCCATGAAATAGTGCTTTTGCTTTTTGTCCACAGTAAATGTCTCCTGCAGGAGGAAGCTCTTCAGAAAGGGCACTTTGAAAGGATGCCTGGCAAAACACCAAGGAATAAGCAAGGTGTAAAATATCTTGATTGACAGCTACAGAAAGAAATTGTGCAGAGTTCAACTTGAACTCCAAAATTTTCAGTTGCAGATACCACCAGGGTGTCAGGGACAGGGGCAAAACACATAGGACCAGGACCTCTGAGGAACTGGAGAGCAAAATTACAACTTCATACAAACTACACACACTTACCAGAATTTCTGATAGTTTCCCTCCTGGATTTGGGATAGCCTTGGACAGGCATGGGAGAGGGTGATGCTCTAAAATTCTGACATGCATAACTAGTACACACACTTTATATCCCTGCATGGCCAAGACTTCATTTCAGACAGGGACAGTGGCCAAAAGCTTATGGCAGGTTTGAAAATCTCACCTCTCCACATTTCATGCTCTCTGTAGAAACAATATCTGCCTGCCAAGGATCCTGTGCAACAGATGTTCAGCCACTACACAGTTCTTGGAGTAGTTTACTACTTCAGTGTAATGTTTTATGGACTTCATTAAATATTTCTGTACATTTACTCACCCAGATCTCTTGGAAACATGCACAACTTTTAGAAGCAGACTTGGGACTGCTTTTATACATGTCAGGATATCTGATACAGCTCTTCACTTTTCATCTACCAATTTTTTAGCTATCTCTGAGCTGCACAGTGGCTCCTAAGGCAGCCTGTGCACTCCTGTTGACCTGCTGTGCCCTAAGAATGCTGAGATGACCCCAGAGGTGATGCAGATGTCTCAAATCTGAGCAAGCATTTTTACCAAGGCCTTCAAGCTGCCTTCTGAGAAAGGGTAATGAAGAGAGAAATTGCAGAGACAGCCAATATCTAGAAGCAGTGCACTCATTCACATCAGAAAATGGAAACATATTCCAAAATCTAAACAAGACCATTTGTTGTGTATTTTAAGAAGGATACCTTTGGCTTTAGAATGGTTATGTTATTCCTAAGGACTAGGAAAAAGGCATCTGGATGGCACAGAGCATCAGATCTGGATTTTGGAACTTCTCACCACTTCTAAGTTTAGACACACCATAAATCCTGCTGCTTTCAGGAAAAAAAGGCTATATGCCTGATTAAGCTGCCAAGAAACATGACACAGCACACATGTTGCCTCTTGTTGCCTTTGACAACTTTGATCGCTGTCACTTCAATGAGGACAAAAGCTAATGGATGCAGATAAGCAATCCATGAAGCTGATGTGCTTCAGCTGGTTCAGAGAGCCACATGGGGCACAGCACAGGCTTTGTGCACATGGCACTTCCCTTTGTAAAGCCATTTCCCAAGGGCATCAACATGAACATTAAATTTAGACCAAAACATTATTCAGAGATAGAAATAATATGACTACTGAACCTGAAATTGAGGGTTCCACGTTTTTGGTAGAGCATCTTCTCCTTTTTCAGCTCTTCTATCTGACCTTCCAACTGCAGTATGACAGGCAGACTTTTATAATCTCTCCATACAGTCTTCACAGAAAAGTTTGTCTTCCTAGGCTGCACTCAAACCATGAGACCAGAAGAGGAAAGGACAATTGCATCAGATTGACTGCATTCATATTCTCCATTTACATAGCATTGAAAGTGACATTAGTAGAAAATTGACTTCAGCAGAAGACAAATGCCCCATAGTGTATCACTTGAGTGTCATCTACTTGCAATATGAGCAAGCTCTGGTACATTTTCATACAAAAACTAATTGGATTTCCCAAGCATGGAATGCTACATCTAGAAAAATACCTTTCTGTTTTAAGATTTCCTGCAAGGAACAAATGGACCAAAGTAACTGATCAAAGCATCTCTTTTGAGGAGAAACTGCTGACTACCCTTCCTGTGCTGCAGACATCAAGCAAAGCAGGAATTATTTTAAGAGTGGAAGGGATGTAGGGGCTAAAATAGCTTCTAACCCCAGGCTGTTACCATGCTCAATAGCAGGGAAGAGATTCTGATTCTCCAAGACAGTAGAATCTTCCACACCTGCCATACATCTGCATCAAACTGTAAGTAATCACATCTACACTTCTCTTTCTAGTCATGTAGTCTCTCTTTGTCCTCTCCTCCCTGCCTGTCTGTCTGTAGTTAGCCTCTCAAATAGGTGAGAATACTCCAAATTGCACCACACAAGTTTTTGTTTGTTTTCTCTTTGAGCCTAGTTTTACACTCAGCCTGCCAGTGCAGACAGAAATAGAAGCAGCACTACAAGTGTTTAAGTTTCAACACTAGCAATAACATCTCTGAATAACAGAGCTGGAAAATACAGTGACAACTCACAAAAATTGCATTTGCTTTCCTTTCTTACCACTGGCAGATTCTGGTAGCTGGCTGTGAAGTTAAATTCCTGTTTTGTACTCTTTATCTTAAAGCAGAGAAGTTTGGCTCGTTCATGATTCTCCAGATGGATCTCATTCTTCACAAGCTGATTCCACAGAGATATCATTTCACTATAGCTATGCAGAACATTCCTCCCAAGCTGATTAAATGTGGATGCCTGCAAAACAAAACCATTAGCCTGGCTGAGCCAGGACAGGGAGCAATCTGTAGTGCCAGCAGCACAGCACAGAGGTGACAGAACAATCACCACAACAACTACTAGAAATGTGTGCCAGCTTGGCCATTATCAAAATGTTCTGAATTGCCAGAAACATCTCAAAGCCTGTTTTATCCCCTCTAAGCAAAGGAGAAGAGAAAAAGCTGAAGAGCTGAAAATAAAATAGCTGATGACCACTTTTTTCCTCATTCAAGAATGTTTCTCACATTCTTCCACACAGTCTACAGCAGCAGTGACCTGAGGAGGGAAAGCTGCAGTTGTGAATAAAGGAACATCTGCAGCATAAATGTGAGTTAAAGATTTAGGCTATTGCATAGTGACAGAGGTTTATCATATTGCCTAATGCACAGCAACTGTGCTAAAATCAGTTTTAAACCTCTACTGCATAGCACAGTCTAAAAAAAAAAAACCAGGAGGCAGCTTAGAAACCATCGACTCGGGGCACTGATTCCACCCAACGTGTGCTTAACCATCTTGCAAAAGTGAAAGAATTACAACAGAAAAGACAGAAGACTCCACAAGAAGAACCTGCTGCTGAAGGTTCTCTCACAGGCTTGAGGGCCATGAGCCATTCTTTACACCACAACAAAAGAAACAACCTTTTATTTCTCAGGATTATTCTAAGCCACTGAACTAACCAGCACTTTAGCCTGCAGCTCCCAGTTCTCCTACTGAATCTGCTCATATTGCAGAATTACCTGTACAGATCCTTATTCATTCAGTGGCAAAGGTGTTTTTCTGGAAGTCCAGAAGTCTGATATTAATGGAGCTCCAAACACTCAAGAAGAATTTAACAAACTGTGCCATATCAAGAGGGAGTAAGTGCCATGAACTACAGGACAGCATCCTGAGCAGAATCCTCTGCAGGAAGGGGCACATTGCATTCTTCTCAGGCCCAGGATGCCTTTAAATCTAATGCAGCACAACTAGGTGAATGTAGGTAATCACTGTGCCCTTAATTTAGAACTTTGGTTATCGTTCCTACTTTTAAAAGGAAAGACACAGTAGTTTCGTATGACTAAGGCACAAGTTTTAAACATTCCTTACATGATGAGCCAATGTTCCAACTTCCTGAAGCTGTTAGCTCATGGAGGGGATGGAGGTAAGAATTTAAACACAGTCAAAGCCTCACACTACAGGGAGCACCACGTTACTAACCTGCAGGTATGTGGTAGCTGGTGTGTAAATGTGAACTTTCCCTTCCTTTTCATGGCCTTGGTCCTTATAGAATAGTTCCACCATGAGGTTCTTGATGGAAAGAGCTTTGCCAGCTGTCAGCTCCATGGTCAGTAGATACGCAGAACGCTGAGGTTGATGCAGTTTGTGAGCTGCATACAGATACAGCCATGGGGTGTCTATATTTAATCCACCTGGGGAAAAACATATATTAAAGCTGACAGAAATGTGAGACTTCAAACTACCTAGATTCTAACTCTGCAACAAGGCTGAGAAGATGTTGGGGTTTTGGAATGAAGCTGAAGTGCTACTATCAACCTATTCTCGTGCAATTGCTAACATCTCTGGGTGCCATCTAATGAAATTAATGTCCTTCACTAGTGTAAAGAGAACTGTTTTTAGAGGCCACCCAGCCAGGCTGTGGAAGGTTGGAGACTCAGCTAGACAAAACCACAGCAGATGTGATCTACTGCTAGAAACAGCCCTGACTGAAGCAGAAGGCTGGGCAAGAAAACCTCCAGGGTGAACCTCTTCCAACCAGTTTCTCCATTATTCTGTTGAACACATGCAAAACTACCTCAGAGAAGCCCAGCAGCAGCTTCCAGGGCCTGCCTTTCTAAGCACAGTCTGGACATGGTCTGTGGAACTTCACCTTCACACTTCTTCAGGCCATTTCTGGACACATCCTTCCACCTCAGCCCCACCACGAACGGCACGAGGTCATTACACTGCACCTCAAAGCTGGTGCTGCTCTGCAGATACACCTGAGAGCTGTGCAGGTGCTGCAGCTGGGCCCTGTAATTCACCTGCTTCTCCAGGACCTGCAGGGTAAACTGGAAAACAAGTGAAGGAAATTGAAATATAAACAGGATCTCACCTTCAGGGCCAAGTTAACACACACTCATAGGAGCAGGAAGGTCACAGCTTCTCCCTCTGCTCTGCACATTTGCCATTCACTCGAGATTTTTGTGCATGTTAACCAGTTATAGATTGGGATTTCTTTAAGATGCATTTGTTACAATTACTAGAGATTAGAAAAGGAAAATTTCCACCAATTTTTAGACCGTTTACTTTGTTGAAAGGCAAAAAAAGACCATAATTTTAGATCAGTTTATGCCAGGATCACAGATAGATTCTAGGTTTACAGGTACTTCCTATGGAAATAGAATCATGAGAACCCACATCAGAAAACTGTTACCTGTTCTAAGATATTAACAGAGAAGACCTGAAGCTTCTAAGAAATAACACAAAAAATTACAGGAACAGTTTCTGTAGCTTCTAAAAGAACTTTCTACAAATAAAGCAAAAACTAACAGGGTATGCCAATATAAACAATTATTTTCTTTCTTTTTGTAGCCCACAGAATGCATACAAAAAAGGCATTTATTTACACTTTAAATACATGGGGAAACATTTACAGATCTAGGGTAGAAATAAAAAAAAAAACCAACAAAAAAACCCGAGTCTGATCTTAGTCAGCTACTCATTCCACACTAACTTCCACCTAGATGCTGCAATATTCTGAGAGTTACTATAACCTGCACCCTCCTTCCACATGGTGTGAGCAAAGCAACTTTCCTAAAGCTCTGCAATCATTTTATGTGCACAAACTCTGCAAAAAAATTCAGATCAAGTTACACCCAAACTTTTCTAGTATTTGAAAAATTTATCTACTGCCTCTTGTTCCTTTGAAATGTCAGAGATCTCTGGGTTAAGACCTTACTTATTAAGTTCCTAACTTATTAGTTCTGGGTGCTTGACTTATAGTATTAATACTTACCATCATTACAAAAAGAAGCCAAAGAAAAGGTCTTAATAAATAAATTAATTCAAGATTTTTCTTAGTTTTTGTGTTAAATATTGTAAATATGTATCACTATCTGTGATCCTGGCATAAACTGATCTAAAATTATGGTCTTTTTTTGCCTTTCAACAAAGTGAAGCTCTCAATTTCCAATAATCACAATTACCTCCATGAAATAGCTGACTAAAGATGAACTGGAACTGTTCTTAAATGTTTGGCTTATCAGCAGCTTCTTCTTGTTGTCTATTTCATCCCAGTGTTTGCCATAGTTCACTTCCATCTGGGAGGAAATCCAAGATGCTCCTGCTTCGTGTTTCAGGTGAACCTAAAGAACAGAAAACCACATCCTGGAACACATGTTCTCTTTTATTCACTGCTGCTAAGTGCCTGTAGAAATGTTCTCAAGTAGTGAACAAGACTAAAGCAAGAAGAGCTGCAAATTTTCCCAAGAAAAATCACCTTGTGTCAGAAGACACAAGTTCAGTGTACAAAGCCCAAAGTTTTTAGGCTATGTGCTGCCAGTCAAACTGCTTTTCTCCAAAGCTCAGGTAACTGGACTCAGGAACTCCTAAGGCACAGCCCCACAGGAATTCCCTGCCCTGCTGCAAAGCCTGGCAAGATGTTGCTTCATGGGAAATCATAACACTTCCTGCCTTCAGTCCAACTTGGACAAAAGCAAACCTGAAAGGATACAAAATGCCTCTTTAATCAGAAGCTTATTTTTCAGCCAGCTCCCTGTTCTGCAGCAAATACCCTGCATTAATGATGATTTGCCTTTAATTAGCCTTGGTCTTCATGTCATCTGTAATGGAAGAAATTTTCAACTGATCTGCTTCCTGCATGAAAGGGCCAAACACACTGAAATTTATAAGCATACAAATCTAACCCAGAAAATCAGTAACAAACTGTAGAATGCCTTATTTTTCCAGACATACAACTTCTGGTGAATGAGCAAAGAGTTCCTGACATTTAGTTACTAGAAGAACAAGATAAATCAAGACCCTATTAATACTCATTTTATATATCACAAAAATATTCACAACAAATCTTCTACAGAAGTCTGTAAATTAACAGATTAACATGACATCACTGGGCAGTTCCATCACTTACAGCTGTAAGGGACTGACCAAATGAGCAACTTGCCTAGTTATCTTTGTCTGCACAGAAAGCAAAGAGAAGCAAGGTGAGAAGACAAAGACTGATCCAAAGTGACATCCTGGACATTACTCTCTCTAAGCCCCTCAGCAGGTGAGTGACACAAGTGCTTTGCTCAGCATCTCTACCTTGTGACTGTAGGCTGGAGTCTGCACACAGTGAAATTCATGACCCATATCAAGTGTGTCCAGGCCACGTGCTCCTCTCTCCATGCTGATCTTTTGCCACGTGCTGCACTCGTGCTGATGACTCTTTGCCTCTCCTGTTCAAGTTAAATCACAAAGTTACCTACTCCAATCAACCAGAAGTGAACTTTCCAAACGTTCAGAGTATAAATCTGGTGCTGCCTTCAAGGCTTCTTTTTTCTAAAAGTCTAAAGTGAGATTTGTCATTGGTTTATCCTACAAATCCAAAGGATTACACACGTAATGAACCTGAGTTTTAGAACAGTGAGTTTGTACTTGCTTGATAAGGGATTTACACCTATAAAAACACTAGCACAGTAAAAAGTAAAGGACAAGTAGATATTCAGTTCATGAGCAATCTGATCTAGTGAGGTGTAGTCCCTGCCCAGGGCAGGGGGGTGGGACTATATGATCTGTAAAGTCCATTCCAACCCCTAAATTCTAGATGATTCTATATTTTTAAGTGTATATATGCAACCATTCCTTTTATATAAACATCTGAAAACCCAAATTAATTAGGAGCAATTCCCACTGAAGAAGTGATTTTTAATGAAGTGCTGGACATGCATGTGAAAACCACATTTTTAGCATTGTTTTTACACAGACACAAAGTTTATCCAAGCGACAAGAGAAACTTGTCCTTAGATGTCAGATCACAGTTTAAAAATCAACTGCAATATTTTTGTTGTGTTCTAGACACACAGGCAAATAACCTACAGAAAAAAAGAGACACACAGAATGCTTTTACTTTCCCCTTTTCACTGTACCTAGGAGTCCATATTTGATCTTGGAACCATGAGACCACAATCCCTCACGTTGCTGGAGAAGACTGACCAGGTGAACTCCAAGAATACCTGGGAGGTGAGTCTCCCCTTCCAGTGAGTATTGCCTCAGCTTATCATCAACCTTTTTCTCCAGGAGTGCTAAGGAATAGAGCAGAAGTGATTACACAGTGATAAAACCTGAAGCTACTTTAGCTAGCAAAGGGAATAGTACAGTGAGGAAAAACACAAACATATTTGGTCTCTCCCATGATACCTTATTTCCTCCACCCTCTTGAACAGTAATTCAAAACAGTCTTAGGAATTTATTTTCTAATTCCTATAACTCTGAAATACATATTTGTACTAATGTATCAAAGGATAGTAACTTTTAAAAGCAGCTTTTACTGATTTGAAAGGAATTTTAGAAAACACATGTCCAAAACCAGGGAACCCTAATCTATAAGGGCTCCAGTACTTACTGTCCTCTAACCTGAAAGAAATGCAGCATCCTTCAATAAATGCTTCAGGGCTACTGAAAAAGCTATCTTCTTGCCAGGCTGTTTAGTGAAGTTTCCTGACAGAATGATAGGACTGCTTTGCTTTACCAGCTTTACCTCCAGCTGGGTCATGTATCTCTGCTCTCCACTCAGCAGCTGCAAATCTGTCATTCCCTGGAAGAAACAAACAAATAAAAACTAAAACCCAAGCCACTCTGCAACATAAATTGATTGAGTTTTGAGAAAGCAATAGTATAGACTTGGGTAGTTCAGAAATTAGTGGAGAGGAGGAAGAAAATGTTTTTCTATACATACATCAACAAAGCTTCCACCTCTCTCAAACCATAAAACCTGCCACTAATGGGGAGGAAGAACAGATTTGCTTTTCCAGTTACACAAAAATCACAGTGGTGTGAGATTCTATTTCCTTTGGTTCCTGCTGGTTTTAGGAATGACTGAAATCACTAAGAATGTTGCAATGCTGGAGCAAAAAATAATTTGGTGTTACTGAAAATATTGGCAGTGTCATAGTCACAACTAGGTTTAGGTTGAAATCCATGCCAATGCAACAATCTGCAATGCTAATTAGTGTTTGGGTTCATGAGAAACATCCAAAAAGTCTTTGTTGAAATATTACTATAGGAAATTAAAAAAAATCTGTGAAATAATGTGCTCACTGGAGGAAAATGCAGTGTTTGAAAGCAACTGGCTCTGGAGACCCACACAAGAAATGGCATTATGCTATGGGCACCAACTGCATCATGAAAAGACTGTTCATGATCTCTACTGACTTAACACTGGAAGGAACCCAAAGGTTTTGAGGACATCTGAATGTTAAAAAATTCTTTCAATTGCCTGCAGATGCCATGCTGTAAGAACTTTTAAAACACAGCAATTTAGCACTTAGTCCATCTCAAGAATATGCAATAAAGAGAACTGGTAATTCCTCTGATGTTCACAAAACTGTTTTTCAATATGTGTTTTCACTGCCTTTCTTCTCTGTGCTTTTATGTAAGTACTCATCTTAGTAGGAGAGCTCATGGACTGAAAACATACCTTAATGTAGTACACATCTCTGCCATCTACTATCAGCTCCAGCTGTCCAAGTCGTGAATTTTTAGAAAGCTCAATCCTCCCTTGGAGAAAAATAAAACTGTTTACTTTTCCTGAACACACACTGTTCAGGGATGCTTCATAAAATCCTACCCAAAATGATAGTTGCTATTGCTATCTGGTTCTTAGCTGAAAAACCTACCATCAATTTCGAATTTTTTCTTAGGTTGTATAAATTGGATTCTGAATTTCTTCTGTGGGACACTAAAACTTAGGTCGACACCAACATCCCTTTTCAAGTCTGACTTTGGAGTGCCAATGAAGAAGTGAAAGATGGCTTCAGTTGGGATCCATGAGTTCTCCTGGAAGAAAGAAAGAAAGAAAGGATAACCACATTTGCCATTGGCACAGCCTTTACAAAACCACCTCACACACTGAGGGAGCAGATTGTTTGCTTGCTGTTTTGCATAAGAAAATAGTTATTGGAATAATAACCTAAAACTAAAGCCCAGGACTAAAAGAAAAGCCAAAAATTAAAGAAAAGCCAAAGCACAGCATGGCACAATGGTACCTGAGGAACATAGTTATATGCAGCTTCCAGAACATATTGCTGCAGGCCTCTGTCTTGCTTATTTAATGTCACAGCCACTCTCAGAGGTCCAGAGAAGGGGAAAACCAAACCACTGTCTGGGGCAGGGTATGATGTTTCAGAACACAACTGCCAGCCAAGAACCTCAGACACTGGTGGAAGACAACAGTTGCACATTCAGTTAGAACACAAACAAAGAAAATACACAAATGAGCTTTGCACTGAAGAACTTTTGGAACTAATGTGTAAAAAAGCAACTCTACTGAGCAAAATGATCTGTTAGGGATATCTCAGAATGATCAGGTTTTCTAAGATGAACATAATAGCAGGACTCACCTTCCTTCCTAGTGCAAGATCTGGTTTCTGTGTGGTCTTGGAAAACATCTGTATCTTCCGTCTCATGCATTGGGAAGTAGAGTTTGGAGCTACAACAAAATATTTCATGGAATCATAGAATCAACTGAGTTGGAAGAGACCTCCAAGATCATTGAGTCCAACCCTACTGTGGTTACTAGAACATGGCACTAAGTGCCACATCCAATTTTTATAGTAAAATAATGCAAAATGCACCAAATAATTTACTTTTCCTTTTCCTCTGAATGGCAGATTTGGACTATGAGTCAGACTGAAACAGTTTCTTTTCTGACAAAATATATTTCTGCTCTATTAATCAGCCTGACAGTTCAGGTCTGACACAAGAAAGTTAGCACAATTACTATATTAGGAGATTCCCTTGCTTAATCTTACCTGAAATTAAATATCTCCATAGATTCTTCTGGAGTGTTCAAGAAAACTTTGAGCTCTTGCCCTTTTTTCACCTGGATTCCCCCATCAAGACTAGTTGATGTCCTCATTCCTGTTAACCAGCTTAGGCCAGCTTGGCCCAGAGTCCCCACAGTTCCCATTTGGGCAGAAACCTGGACAAATGCACTGTTGAAAGATTTGGATACATATCCTTCTATGAAAAGCATTTTCTTTTTAAAGCACTTAATTTAACCTCTTCAATAAATACACAGCATTTGGTGTTAGAACACAGTGTATTCTAGGACTAAAACCAAACACTAGTTTGTTTCAGGTAGTAACTGAAGAATAATGATATGTACACAGACACACACTTTCTAACATGAATTAAAGTATAGCTTGACTATGTCTCCTAAGTGAGGGATTTGAATCCAGACTTCAGCATGAAATAACAGGAATGGGAAACCCATTAGAATTGGTGCAAGTTTATCCCTGTCTGTACAGCACGTGGGGAAGTTTAGTAATGTGTTCAGTGTGTATAAAAGTTAACATAGCCAGGTAAGGAAGCACAGGGTTAAATCATCCATTGGTCTGTAGATCCATAACCTGTAACTGCATGTCTGATCCTGAGAAAAAAACCAAAATCCATCCCTGTAACAGGTAAAGCATTCAAAAGATCATCTGCATGCAAGAATTCAGAAGTCTGACTTAGAGGGGAAGAGTCAGCTGGAATAGCAGAGCAGCAGAGCTCAGAATCAGGCAGGCAGGGCAGGAAAACACTGCTGCCCCTGCACCATGGCAACCCTTCAGCAACACGAGGCTGATGACAGTTTCTGTGCTGCAGGAATCCCCTAACTGGTTACAACTAACCTTCACACAAAACTTGCAAACTTGGCATCAGAAGGATGTGAAAGCGACCCATTTGCAGCAGTTCTTACCTTGGCTTGATATATCCATTCAGAAAGAAATCTGACTGTTGTTTGAAATCTGCATTCCCTTTGATTTTTATGTTGATTGCTGCTGAGGCATTGAGTGCCAGCTGAATGGGAAGGCCTGAAATTGCTGCAAACTGCAATTCTTCAGTGGCCAAACTCATCCTTTTATTGAACTGGACCTCCTGCCCCTGCAGTGAAAAAAAAACCCAAATCAAACCAGAGTTTTACTTTGCATAATAAAATCAGCATTCAAGAGGTTTTTCAGATATAACTATCCACTGCATTTGTCTGCTTGAAACTGCTTTTAGCTGAGCTGATGTGAGACACAAGGAGGAAAGCAGCCCAATGCCATGGCAAGGGGCAGACACTAGTCCTGTCCCAGGTCAAGTGTTATTTTTCATTGAAGCATGGATGGATTTGAATGAGAGAGAAGCAAAAGAGAAGAATCACTAGACAACAGAACAAGTCCTTGCCAAATGTACTGAAAGCTGTTTAAATAAATATATACTGGTGTCTTTTAGAGTTCCATTTAGGTAAACAACAAGTAAAATTTTGTATCTTTTACATATCTGTCAGAAAGAAGTTTCTCAAGGTATTTACTTTCAAACAGAAAAAGGTTCCTTTTACCTTCAGAAGTTTGACAGCCAACTCAGCCAGATTTAAGGAATAATGTTTCATTTGCTTTCTTAAATCTTCACAATCTAAGAAGCTAAGTTCATTTCCAAAGACTTTCACACTTAGCTCACATTTCAGAGCCTCCTTTCTCACTGTTTTCTCGGTGAACTGAGATGGGATAAAGAAAGAAATGGAGAGAGAATGATGTTTATATTCATTTCCTCGCAAACTTACAATAAACAATCCCTCAATACAGGCTGTGTTATAGGTGAACAGACATCAGGCTCCCTTCTGGAAATACTTCAGGACCACTTAAGACCCAGATTTGTCCCTGTTCTTTACAACTAAACTTCAGTTCTATACCACACACTTTGCCTATGAACACAGGCAATGTCCTAAGATGACTGGAGAAAAGGAGAAGTATTGCCCTATACACCCACAACAGATAAAGCATTGAAAAATACAACCTCAATACAACCTTAGGGATGCCATAATGGCCAAATAAACTGCAAAGAAGTAAAAATTCTGCATTTTCTCTATGGATTCATAAAAAAGCCACACATCAGGATCATGAGCTCACACTGTAAGAAGAAACTCTAAGAAGATGATCTAAGGCAAGCTAAATAAATCATGGTCCCCAAGTTTTCCAGCTAATCTGTCAATCCACAGAGCTTTCCTGTTACATACATAGAACAGAGCTGTCTAAATATGGGTCAGTGTAACATCCCACACCAAACTGGGAAGTCAGATCCCAAATGTGACTAAACATCAAGCAGCTGTTTATAGTGCCCAAAGAGTCAACAGACAAAAGGATATCAGTATAGAGGATCAGAGCTCAAAATAACGAGAGGAAGCCCAAAACACAAGCAACATATTCCCATGGCTGAGGCTCATTGTTTTGAGACAATAAAAGTCTAAAAACTGAAGGTCTGGCTCTCTGCTGTTTGGATTTCACACAGCTGTTAAGTTCTCTGCACGTGAGTAGAACAAGTTAATGTGCTTCATGTGAAAGAGTCACAGTACTACAGAACAGTTGCCCAGTGTGAGATGTGGCCCTAAGTTTACCTGGGGAATGTTATCAATTTTTCTGAGATCTAGAGTCAGATACCTTATTGACCAACTCATTCATCTTACTGTACTTTCTGCCAAGACAATTCTGGCTAGCTTTTCTCAACTTTGTCTTGCCAAACTTGGTCACCAGATGATCAGCAGGGCTATATCTCTTCGAAGTCAACTTCCTCTGCTTGACTTTCCCTGCTCCTTCCACTGGGTTTTCTGACTTGTGGCTTCTTTCATTGGTGTTTCCAAAAAAATAGTCACTGAAAGTAGCAGAGTTCTGCCCCAAAACCTTCTGGATGAGAGTTTCAGCATTCTCCAAACGCACACCAACCTAGCAAAAAGCACAGAGCAGTGAAAAGCCTGACAGTGCCATGCAGAAGCTACCTGCAGTTCTACAAGCAGGAACTGAAAAATACACCCAAATGCAACCAACAAGGAAACATCCTGTATTAAAGGAACAGTGTACCCAAGCCAATCCATTTTCCACTGTAAGTCAGGTGAGGGATTCTTACTATCCTCAACAGGAGCTAGACCAGTGTCTCAGAAAGCACTGACTTTAATCTTTCACTTGAATCAACAACAAAAGCTGAGCATAACTCACTTGACTAGTGCATGGAACTAGCAGAGTGACAGTGCTTTTATTATGAGTCCATTACACAAAGCAGTCACCAGTCTGTGGCAGTGAAAAGCAAACCTTGGTAAAGGAACTGCAGTAGCAAAACAACAAATACTTTTTCCTTTGATACATCAAGTGTCCCTTGAGGAGAGGGATTAAAAACCCACAATTAAAAAGCCATAAACTTGCCTCCAGTAGATTTATAGCCCGTCCCATAAGGTGAACAGTCAAGTTTGTCATGACTGATCGTGGTAGAAAAGATGCAGGAGAAAAGACCACTGATGCTTCCATATTTGCACCTGCACCAGCTGCAATGGAAAATACCAGATGTCTGTAAACTGGAGATCAGCTGTTCTCCAATACTTTGCAAACTCATAATTCTTTGGGAAACTAACTCCAGTCATTAAGTAGATGGTGAATACAACATTGACAGCAGTGAAACTATTTAAATCTTTAGTACAGCAAAGATATTACTGAAAGTAATTTCCATATTTACTGACTATTATCTGACTAACACCAAAAGAAGAGCATTTACAGCACATAGCATACACACTTCACTGGAAGCAATGGTCAGAAAATCAAAATGTTACTCTGAAAAATATTATCTAGCGTTTTCACTGAAAACCAATGATGAACAGAGAGCAAAACAGGAAGGAAGTAGTTTGAATTTTTTCTTATACCAAGGAAAGCACATGAATTGGGAGAAAAAAATACAACCCAGTCCCTTGTTGCTGCAAAGGAAGTTCACTAAGGAAGGAATCAAATGTTGATGTTCACAAAAATAATCTTGAAAGTTCATTGATTCTCAGTCTCCTTTCTCACAAAAGGTAGAAGTGCATAGTATCTGGTTTGCTGGAACTACATTTCATATGCTCTAATTAAGGTCAGAGCAGAATCAAGCTCATATTTGCATATCTGGGCACTATTAAGTCATAAAAATTAAAGTTCTCTGGAGGAAGATGCAAAGGACCATATGGCTTTGAATCATTTTAAACATTAAATTCTAAAAGTCTACACACCTGAGTGAAACGTGACATCAGAATATGAGGAGTATTTCCATGTCTCCCAGTCAAAATCTCTGCTAAGGATTTCATCAGGAATAGAATCTCGAAGATGCTCCTTCAATGGATCATCTGTCTCCAGGAGCTGAGAGAGATGGCTCCAAACAAAGGAGCCAACTTAAATTAAACAGAGAAAAGCATTTGGAAATTAGAGGGAAAATTGCAACAGTTTTCAAAACTGATACAGTGAATATTTTCATTTCTTTATCAGATCTAGATCTGGTGCTGGTATAAAGAAATGAAAATACTCACTGTATCAGTTTTGAAGTCATTCCCCTGACACAGCAGAATTCATTCACTTGCAGCACCACTGAAATCAGCCTGATGCATCTATATTTGCCATGACCAACTTATTTAAGTCCTGCCTTATTCTTTCCACTATTACATGTGAGGGACCATTCACTCCCTTCCCTTTATTTATGCCTCTCAGCTAGCCTAGGCAGGCAAGGAGTGGAGGCTAACCCACTTATTTACTGCTTGCAGAGGATCTGCTATGCTAAATTCAAAGTTACAACTCTAATACAGATGTTAGAGGCAGCTTGAGCAGCTCAAGTAATACTGGACTGTTTCTGTTCCTTCTTCAAAGAACAGATGCAACAGAATTACTTAAAAGCTTTGGCAGCATCACTCATTTTATTCCTGAAAAATCACTGACCCAGTGTACTGAAACATTGAAAATAAAATGTAAGTCTGGGATAGACAGCAAGCACATGGAAATCTTCAAGTAGCAATTAAAAACTGCAAGCAGGACTAAACACAGCCTTTAAAAAGCAAACATTAAACAACTTCAAACACAGGGAGGTCTATTAACCAGACACTCTGCATGAATACTGGTGGACTCCAGAGAGAAAACTGTCCATAGGGTTTCTCTACATACAGCAAAGAAATCATTCCAATACAAAGAATCTTTCTAACCTGGGCAATGTAAATTTCCAAAAGCATTTAAAGAAAATGCAATGTAAATTTCCAAAAGCATTTAAATAAAAAAAAAAAGTACATACAGTTAAACAGTCATGATTCAGAACTGGCATTTCTGCATGACACTGTGTGGGTTCATGGTTTGGACTGTGTTGTGGGGGGCAAATTATTCCATGTGTTCTGGAGTCTGGCTCTTAAATAGAGGCTTTTTTGTCCAGTGAAGATAAAAGAAATTATGCTCCAGCACTAGTTCAGTGCACTGAGCACTGACACCTGAATTTTCACAACACAACTTCTTTTTTTTTTCCAGATTTCTTTTTCTGACTGTGGCAACTAAAAACTAACATGTGCTCTATGCCTTCAAAAGCACCTGTTATTCAGAGGTTTATAATATACATTATTTAGGTGTCACATCAAAGACAAAGGAAGGTAATTAACAAAATCCATAAGTACTGCATTGAAGTGTTTAAAACATACAACATTCTGGATGGACTTGTACAGCTCCTTCATAAATCAAATTTTTCTGATGGAGCCACAGGGGAGAGGGACACTGAGGGCACACCTTGACAGGATTTTGCAGGTGGATGCAATTTCTCTCTGTCTGAACTCTAAGCAGAGGAGAAGAAGTCACCTCCAAACCACAAGCCACATCATCAGGTGAACACAACACTGAGCCTGAACTCATAATTGCTGCAGGATATACTGGTCTGGACACAATATCCTGATAAAGTGGATGCACAGCTCCAGTTTCAGAGCTGGCTGGGAGCTCTGAAACTGGAGTGCACATGGGAGTGCAGAGTCTGCTTTCATGTCTGCAAACAGCCTTACAGATATCCTTCTCATGTTTGCTTCTTCTTGACAGATCCAAGTGCAAAGGATTAGCCTAGAGGTGTTCTTTGCTGAACATGGGTGAAACCATTTTAGAGTACTGCAATATTTTTTCTGCCACTTGCTTCTTTCTCAGCTTAACAAGATGCAGTTTGCAGTTATCCACTTGTATTGCTGATGCACCAGCATCAAAGATGTGCCATGTCTCTTTCTCGAGAGCCTTCAGCTACTGAAATGCTGCCAGCAGAGGGAACCAGTTCTAAGAAGAGTCAGTCCTTGCTGAATATTGCCAAAATAACAGTATCACCGTTTCAACATGTGAGAATCATACAAACAACCTTTTAAAAACAAACTGCAAAGGATTAAATCAAAACTGATATAGATTGATACCATTACCATAAGGCAAATGTTACATTGGAGCACCATTTAGGAACACACAAGACTTCAGTAGCTGCTTGGCTAACCTTGGCTGGATGTTTCTTTCAGCAAAGTACTTTGTACTTGTTTAAACAACTCCTCGTGTGGACATTTCATTGCTATATAATAAGCAGCAATTCTTATTTCCACATCTTCGCTGGTTGCTTGATACAACTGGACTAACACAGCATTCTATGAGAAAAAGATAAAGACAATTGCTATTTCCTCCCCTAGAACACCTCATATGCACTTTCAGGTCCAGGTGGGTTTTTCACTCTCAAAGGGACAGTGATTGCTTTGTACCTGACAAAGTCACTCTGCAACATGTACACAGATATAGGTACATATTCTCTGTACTACCTTACCCAAAAGTTTCCTGAACAAACTGTCACAGAATCATAGAATTTAGAGGTTGGAATGGACCTTACAGATGATCCAGTCCCAACCCCTGCCCTGGGCAGGGACACCTCACTAGATCAGGTTGCTCAAGGCTCATCCAGCCTGGCCTTGAACTCCTGACTTTGCCATTCCTTTTAGCATCGAGTTTTTTGTGATAAATGAGTTTTTTGTTTTCATCCATTAAACCACTCCACAAAGTGTCCTAACTATCACAGTGTATTGCAAATCACAACAAGTTTCTCATGTTAGTACTTAGTATTTCAGTGGAACAGACCATGGGAAAATCAAGGGCTGTGGGTTCTCAGCCATAGCCCTGACAGCCACAAGCCACCTAGCTGAAGTAATTATTTAAGAAGTCATAACCACAATTTCAGTCACTGGATGTGTTAGCTTCAACTACAGCAAAGCAAATGAGAGGACTGTCCATGAGGTGGTCCTACCCACCAGAGGGGCTCAGCTGGAACACACATCTACAGTAGTTCCTCCTCTCTTTGCACATTCTGTAGCTATTCCCACCAAAAGTCAAGATCTGAGACAGTGCCAGGAAGGCATCAGGCACCTACTGGCAGTAAATCACTCACCCTGACGGAACAGGGAACGCGCCTGAAGGCCTGGAGAGCAGCGAGGCGAATTCCCATGGGATTGCTCTTCAGGGAAGCACACAAGCTTAAAATAGGAGCAAGTGAAGCTGCTGCCAGTCCTGCATTTCCAATGGCTTTTAACACCAGCTGCACCTATAAATAGAAAGCAAAACTTTACCTGCCCATCCTACCAAGGAATATTCATTGAGAAAGCTTGTATTGGAAGTTGCACTCCATAGTGGTCAGTGAAAGCTGAAAATATTCCTGTTCACTCTTGACAAGAAAACTCTGTCTGTATCCATGTCAGTATCAAAACTTTGAAATAAACCTTGGGTTCTGAACATATTCTTCATGTAAAGCCTCAAGCTGCTCCAGTGGAGGTTCAGGTTGGACATCAGGAAGAATTTCTTTGTGAAAAGGATTCTTAAGCATTGGAAGGGGCTGCCCAGGAAGGTGGTGGAGTCACCACACCTGGAGGTGTTCAAGGAATAACTGGACGTGGCACTCAGTGCTCTGGTCTAGTTGACAAGGTGGTGATGAGTCACAGCTTAGACTCAATGATCTTGGAGGTCTTTTCCAGCCTAAATGATTCTGTGATTCTGTATTAATGTTTTTTGGAAATCCAATTAATGCATTAATTTTCATCAAACAAGTTCTAGATCATAGAGGGAACAGAAAATTAAAGCTTTTGTATGACTGATACCTCACTGAGATGTGCTGAATCTCGCACAGTACAGTTTCCTCCCAAAAGTTTCCCAAGGGTCCTCATCACACTCTGCACAGCAGGTTCACCATCACAGGAGTTGTGAGCTGAACAAAACCTGTGTAAGAGAGCAGTTACTCCCAAGAAGCAGCTCTGGCTTGCTCTGGGTGACTTCAGCAAAGGCTGTAAACAAACATAAAAAGAACAGAGTATTTCAGAAAAGTCTGCTGTAACCCACCACAGAAAACAAAGGTATGGAAATATTTGCATACTAACACAAACAAACAAGAAAGGATGACCCTACAGAGATACAGTGGGAAGTTTTTTCACCTCCTCATGTAAACACATGGGCTAAATTAGTGTCAACATGGCACAGACCTCAGCTCTTCTCATGAGAAATCATTCCCTGTGTGCTTAGTAAGGAGTGTGAAAAAAAATCTAAACTATTTCCCAGGATCCTCAAAATAGTAAAACTCTCACTAGAACACAGTTTCTCTAAGCTTCACCACAATACTTTGCACTCTCACTAGAACACAGTTTCTCTAAGTTTCACCACAATACTTTGCAAAAAAAAAACATGGACAGCTCAGTAAGTCCTGGGCAGTTTATCCATTTTCAGATGAGAACTAGTTTTTCTGTCACATAAACCTGCAAATTCCAAACTAAAAAGGAAAAAATGACATCCACTCACAGCAAAAGATTCAATCATGCCCAAGGTGGGTTTAGGAATGAAAGAAAATGACCAGAAGAAATATTCTACTTTGTCTTCCTCAACTTCTTCAGAAGCTATGAGCTCTTTCATTAGGACAACACATGCCTCTGTGGCACAAGATGGGAGAGCATCTATTAATGGTTGCCTGCAGCACAAGAGAAGAGCAGAGCAGATCTAAAATGAACAAAATACTCAAGAACCAAATAACAAACACATTGAGACTGGGCTTGTTTCAAAGTGAATAAAAGTCCAGTGGCTTAGCAAATGTCAGATTCCACAGAAACCAACATTACCCTCTGGTTTAGTAGCACTAGGGAATTATGGCTCAGCCAGGATGTGATGGAAGTGCTTTGGTGTTTCAAGAATTGTACCTAACCTGGCTTTGATGAAAATATTCAGTTGTTTTCCCTGACAATTAAGCCAAAACATATCCCAAGTCTGAATTCTAACAAATTCTACCTCAAAGCACTTATGTTTTATTAAGGTGCTTCTTTTTTTTCTTTCATTTCACCAATAACAGCAGGGACAAGTTAAAATATTAAACCTGAATTTTCTAGCTTTTATTTCCTGTGCTTTGTTAGACCTTATCTCAGGGACAAGGTTACACCAGCACAACAAACAATACACATTTCAGCTCTCAGAGTCCTCTGTCAATACTCTGTACCCACCTCCTGTACTGGTGGACAGACTGTTCTGCATTAACTAGGAAGCTGTGAAACTTAATGGGATAAAAGCACTTGCAACAGACAGTAATCTGCATGGGATTCTTTTGACTCCTAAAGAGAATAACCTTGCCCTGAGTAAAATTAGTCTGAAGTTAATACAGAAAGAGACAGAGTCGATTACTTTCTAATACTGAGGAATATTAGTGTGACTATTTGTCAAAGGGTGACAATAAACATAACCCAAAGCAAAATTTGCCCCTTTAGCATGAAGCAAAGCTTAAGATATTGTTGCAAACATAAAACCTGGCACTAGGTTAATTTTAGACAGATGACATTTTCTATAGAAACCAAGTAAAAAAAATTGTTTCATTGTTTTCACTTTTCAGAATATTGATTTCAGAGAGAGGAAAAAAAACAGTACTGATTTTAATAACATGGGATTAGGAGTTCTGAAATT